>NC_090727.1:138312571-138315071 GCF_036898095.1 Palaemon carinicauda | reverse complement strand
CAGCAGTTAGCCTAAACGTTTGATTCATGTATACTACTGTTGTGGTACTATTGCTACAGTAGTATTACTACGCTAGCACAGATACCCCACCCACATTTATGTATCGTTCCGCCATTCATAAAGTCGTTGTCATGTTTTTTCACTGTGCAATAAGCCATGGCCTCCTCAGAAAGTAAGTTTAACATTAGATGATAGGTTATTTCATTAAGCTGACAAATTATGGCAACTGGGTATGTTATTGCCGATGTTGAAGCTAAAGATAAAGTATGGTATCATTCCTTCATTGCATTATCATTTTTACTACTATTTGTTTTGCTACATGTAGTAATTATTTTAAAGGATAAATGAATTATGTTCACTTTTCATCTATAAATTCCCATTAGATGTACAAATAAAACTCCTAAAACTATTCATGATTTATTTACAAAATGCAGTCATGCCCGAAACATAGCCAACAAGGTCGTCTGGCCTAAGAAGAAGAAACAAAAAATTATATCGGATGATCCGTTGGTCTGATGGAGAGTTTAGCACAAAATTCTTATTTTAACAAAAATAGTTATATAAAGACTGTTTACATACAATCTCTCTCTTTCTCTCTCTGTTGGTGGCATAGTGAATAGTTAATGGAAATGTTCAAAAGCCTGAATGATATTACAAGTATTATAATCATGTTACGCTAAATACAATCAGACCATAAACATTGGATTTAAACTAGAAACTGAATAATTACCTATTCATGCTATAGTAAATATGGCCACGGGCTTTCTCTTAACTGTATAAAGTTGCAAGTCGTAAGACAAATGCAGTTTTGCAACCACGGGGGCAATTCCAAATCCTGCTAGCCATTCTTGACTGTTATGGTTTCAGAGCCGATGGAAGAAGGTGAATGGGTGTCTGGTGGATGGGCGGGGCAAAATTTTGTCAAAAGGTGTTTACATTGCTTACGTAGTGAATGTTTTCGACTCTTGGCTCGTTATCACTGGCCATGGCGTCGGCTAGAGCATTTTTACTCCATAAAAATTAAAACTATCGGGTTTAGGTTCTTGATAATGCTGACAAAATTTGTGTGTGGTTGTAAAATATACATATGTCAACTTTCAGCTACATCCGATGCATTGATAAGGAGCAAAGTCCAAAAAACCGTGTTACAGAGGCCCTGAATCTCATAGTAGTATAGCAAATTTTGAATATATGGAAACAAACTTTACACACAAAAAATAAAATAAAACAATATCTTCCGTAATTCTTTATAAATCTCCAAGAAGAAATACAAACAATATTTTGAGGAGTTCATTATGCTCATTGACATGATCAAAATGGAAAAAATTAAATTGGTCATTTGTGGAGATTTCAATCTTTGGATGGATGACGTATCAAATCGCGATGCTTCAGACTTTAGTAAGTTTTTGGAACCTCATTAATTGGTTAATAACGTTCATTGTGAAAAAAACATTAACGGGACATACGTAAGACTTAGTAGAAAGTGATGGAATGAGTAATATTGTATCATATAATAATATGGAAGAGAAGTGCTTTATTTCCTCAATGCTAAAGCTTGTAACTTCCTTATTACTTCTATGGAAATACGCAGTGCCTAAGAAAATAAATAAATACCGTGATTCCTACCCTCATTTTCTGTTCCTACCTCAATATGGGGAGTCAAATCTAATTTTGGGCGATTCCTACCAAGGGTACAGAACCTAACAAACCCACCTGACCTAACCTAGTAGTTCCCAGGTCACAACCCTTAGCCGGGGGGGCTTGCTGGAAGGGAGATCAAGACCACTTCGTAGCATTCTTAAGTGACATTGAACAAGTTTTTGTTAGTTAATTTTTGTCACTGAATTAGGGCTTCAATTTTGCAATATTAGTGCCCGAAGTTAATTCTGATTGTTTTAAGTGCGGTTGATGGATTTTCAGCATGTTTTATAGAATAGAATAGATTAAAATAGTGTCAAGAAGTTTGTTTTTTCTATCCTCCTTTGGTAGGAATCACCTCATACCCTAAAAATAGGGTAGGAATCACACTATAGTAGAATCCTGATGGTAGGAATCACTTTATAGTAACACCAATTTCTCTTTCATCTGTATTTATTGATGAAGTTACAAAGAAACTAAATAATGTTTTCAATATTCCCTGTGGCCAAGACAACCAACGTTTATTAGGGTTCATGTGTGTTGATTGTCTTATAAGTACATGTAATAGGGTGAGCAAAAATGAATATGATAGCACGTGTCCACTGATGGAAAAGGCAATAACTGTTAAGTGAAATAGTTTTCGCTCTATCTAAGAACACGATAGACCAGATGGGTATACCGACCAAGAAATGGCTGTAAGTTTCTATAATTCCTTAACATCAAAATAGAAAATATAATCAGATAATTTACAGATGTTCCACATCAGATTGGTGCTATCCCTCTCGATGGAAACATCTGATGCATAACAATCAGATAGACATTGTGAACTTTGGCCCTAACTGGAAAACAAACCATTTTTCAG
>NC_090727.1:138287571-138307571 GCF_036898095.1 Palaemon carinicauda | reverse complement strand
ATCCTGATATTTTTTTCTAATCTTCCGAAATGCATATTTTTTATCCTTCTTTATTTCTAACAATCTTTTTTATTGAAAATTTGTAATCTAATTAAGAGAGACAGAAGTAATATTATCCTTTCATTTCCGAGACATTTTCTCATTTTTAATTGTTTTTGTTTCCTTAGCAAATACAGAATTGAAATTAAATTTCAAGTCCATCATCCGAATGTGATTTCACTAATCTTAATGAATTGGGACTAATTTATGAAGAAACATTTTTTTTTTTTTTTTGCTGAATTGTGCTGTGATTCCCTTTTTTTCCTGTCATCATTAGCAATGTTTTTCTTTATTTTTTTGTGTCTAATTACGATGTTTTCTAAAGTTCTAGTGTATTCATTATTATTATTATTATTGTTATTATTATTATTATTGTTGTTGTTGTTATTGTTGTTGTTGTTGTTGTTGTTATTATCATTGTCATTATTGTTGTTATTATTATTATTATTATTATTATTATTATTATTATTATTTTCTGGATTTCATTTATAATTGTTGGGTAAGAAATACTGGGAAAGCATCTGCAAATACTTTGCATTGCAAAGAAATACGTCAGTCTTTTGAAAGATATTTTTGTTATTTGTATTTCTATATCAGAGAAACAAGATGTGTAGCTTTATCTAACATAACACGTTAAGGCTTTTTGTTCTGAAATGCTATTCTTATATCAAGGTGATAAAGATGAACGACTGTAAAGAAGCTTTGAAAATATGGAAATAAACTCTACACACCAAAGTAAAATGAAACATCTATCGTAATAGTTTGCAAACATCCGAGAACAAATCCATATATATATATATATATATATATATATATATATATATATATATATATATATATATATATATATATATATATATATATATATATATGTATATGTATATATATATATATATATATATATATATATATATGTATATATATATGTATATATATATGTGTGTGTGCATATATATATATATATATATATATATATATATATATATATATATATATATGTGTGTGTGCATATATATATATATATATATATATATATATATATATATATATATATATAAAAGAAGTCATTATGCTCGGTGAGATGATTAAAATGGAAAAAAATGAAATTAGTTATTTTCTGGAGATTTCAATCTTTTGGATGGATGACGCATCAAATCGTGATGCTTCAGACTTTAGTAAGTTATTGGAACCTCATCAATTGGTTAATAACGTTGAGTGTGCAACAACTTTGACTGCAGACGCTGGACAAAGTTTTAAGCGATGGAGTGAATAATATTATATCAGATATCAATGTGGAAAAGAAGTGCAATATTTCAAAATATTCCCTAGAAACTACTGTAGCTATTTGTATGTATTTTCACAGACTTTTACGCCCCCATTTATGTTCCTCTGCTGTAAATGTAGAGTTATTTTCGTCAGTGTTTTTGTCAACAGATGGGAAAATACCAATTGTTTAAAAGGATTTTTTTACGCAATACTGTGGACGTCAATTCGAAATACCGCAGTCGCTTTGCATGAAAATGAAACAGAGTAAGATTTTTGACGACAACAATTGAACAATAGTTTTAAAGCTTTGCACAAGAATAGAAATGATGATATAAGGAAAAAAATACACGTCATAGAAAAGTGTTAATAACCTCTCAATTCTATGTTATGTGCTATTGTCCCTTTGCATAAAAAATCAACAACATGACAAACTATTAAAGCCAAACCACCAGATATTACTTGGTGAAAGTACAAATCCATCTCGATGCAAACGTCTGATGCATAACAATCAGATTGGCATTATGAATCTTGGCCCTAACTGGAAAACAAACCATTTTCCAGTGATAAATGCAGTCTCCCTAAAGTAACAGCTAATAGCAAATTCAATTTTCATTTGGCAAATAATTACCATTTATTCTGTAACATAAAACCAAATTTAACTCCATATTCATTCATACTACAGCATTTACTTTTAACCCCGTAGCAATTACAGCGGAAAGTGCAATGAATTTCTAAATACATTTACCCCTTATAACATTTAGCTGCAACAAGTGGCTAGTGTAGCGTCAAGTTTGGTCTCTTATTTCCCAGCTACGATCTGGCAAATAATAGATGGAATACCGAATGCAGTCACCTTTTAACTCATACACTGCAATCAGTAGCAATTCATATACAGTATCTCCAACAACAGGCAGCAGCAGATGAAGATTACCTTATACAGTGCCAGTAGCTAATTCAGTATCCCTAAAGTAACTGGCAATGTCAAATATAGTCTCCCTTTAGTAACAGGTGTAATAAATGTCTTTACGTAAATTCCATTTTCCTGGAACATGTAGCGTGACAGCATTTATCATCCGGAATGTTCTGTTTAGAGTCCTTTCATCGAGGATCTTTGGATTTACCTGCATAATCTCAGCTTTTGCATTTGACATTCACAACCTTTCGACATTTATTCTTCTTTAGAGGATAACTGTAAATATTGTAAAATATTCTGAGATATAAGCGATGACAGTTGTTTATCAAAAGAGTTTGCACCGCATCTCTCTCTCTCTCTCTCTCTCTCTCTCTCTCTCTCTCTCTCTCTCTCTCTCTCTCTCTCTCAGTTCATTGGGTTCGTAGTTATTTACGAGTTGAAGATATAATGCTGATATAAATAAAGGAGTTGATTCGTAAAATAGATTCAAACTGCGTTTTATTTTTCTTCAACTTAGCCCTAATGATTGTTGAATCATCTCCTTTGATGTTTAAGTATTTGTTATTGTCGTTTTTGTTTCCAAACCTGTTTATTAATTTGCCCTTCGTTATTTTCGGCAGATTAAAAGAGAAAAAAAAACTGTCCTTGTGGTGGAGATTACAGATAGACAGCCAAATGCTTTCAAGAAACAGCCTGTGTTTCCCTATCTAAAATTATAGTTTATAATTGCCTGTAATTTTTCCTTCCTTTGGGAGATCGAAACTGAGTTATTTATGTGTCGGTCTGAGATTATCAATGAAAATTTCATCTCATTTTCCAACCTGATAAAAGACCTTCGGATAGAAATTTAAATGATGTTTCTATGCCCTACCTGGAGCTGTTTGGCGACAAAAGGCATAGTCTTTACACCCCCCCCCCCAGGACGATCTTGAAACAATTGGTCGTGTTACATATATATATATATATATATATATATATATATATATATATATATATATATACATATATATATATATATATATACATATATATATATATATATATATATATATATATATGTGTGTGTGTGTGTGTGTGTATTATATATATATATATATATACATTTATTATATATATATATATATATATATATATATATATATATATATATATATATATATACATATATACCATTTCTCATTGGAGATACATCAACGTGGTGAAGAAGTTGCGTATCGCGATGCTCAGCATTGCTATACTATTCAGGGCCGCCAATACTAGGTTGGGTTGCTGTGAACGATCAGACGAAAATCCTCCACCATCACCAATCCGTTCTGGGTAGCTAGGTGATGAAAACTGGCCAAACCTCATGGATGAATTGACATGTCTAAGACCTTCGTCTTGCAGCGAACTGGAAACGGCTGCATTTGTTATATATATATATATATATATATATATATATATATATATATATATATATATATATATACACACATATATATATATATATATATATATATATATATATATATATACATATATATATATATATGCATGTGTGTGTTTGTGTGTGTATGTGTGCTTGTGTTTGGATGTTTGTGAGTGGGAAGGTGTAAAGTTTTGTGTGCGTAAAAAAAAATTAGTTTTTACATCAACACAGCCACAAATAAAATCTTTGATTTAAAACAGCAAAGAAAAACTTTCATAATACACACGTGTCTCCAGTGTTATATCCTCAATTTTTTTTCATTCGCCGAAGTGCATATTTATTTATCCTTCTTTATTTCTAACAATCATTTTTTATTAGAAATTTGTAATCCAATTAAGAGAGACAGAAGTAATATTTTTCTTTCATATTCGAGACATTTTCTCATTTTTAATTGTTTTCGTTTCATTAGCAAATACAGAATTAAAATTAGATTTCAAATCACTCATCCGAATGTGATTTCACTAATCTTAATGAATTGGGACTAATTTATAAAGAAATGTATGTTGCTGAATTGTGTTATGATTTCCTTTGTTTTCCTTTCATAATTGGCAGTAATTTACTTTATTTTATTTGTGTCTAATTACGCTGTTTTCTAAAGTTCTAGCCTATTCCATATTATTACTATTATGATTATTACTATTGTTATTAATATTATTGTTGTTGTTGTAGTTATTTTCGTGATCTTTTTTATTGTTGGGTAAAAATATTGAGAAAGCGTCTGCAAATACTTTGGATTGCAGAGAGATACTACAGGTTTTTTTTTTAAATAGATATTTTTGTCATTTGTATTTCTATATCAGCGGAACAAGAATTTTCACTATGAACACACGTTAAGGCTTTTCGTTCTCAAAGTCTATTCTAGTGTCAAGATGATAAAATGATCTAGTGTAGCAAATTTTGAATGTATGAAAATAAACCATATTATCATTATTATTATTATTATTATTATTATTATGATTATTATTATTATTATTATTATTATTATTATTATTATTATTATAACTAGCTATATAGGGGAAATATGAATTTATATTAATATATAAAAATAAACCTTACACACGTAAATAAAAATATATATATCATAATAGTTTTCAAACATCCAAGAACATATACAAAATTTATTTTTTGAGGAGATCATTATGCTTATTGAGATGTTGACTTGGAAAAAGTGAAATTAGATATTTGTGGAGATATCAGTCTTTGGATGGATGACCCATCAAATCGTAATGCAAGTTTAGTAAGTTATTAGAATCATATCCATTGGTTAATAACGTTGATTGTGCAATAACTTTGACCGGGCAGAATTTGGACCTAGTTTTAAGCGGTGGAGTGAATAATATTGTATCAGATATTAATGTGAAAGAGAAATGCATTATTTCCTCAATGCAAAAGGTTATACTTTTTTTATTGCATTTATGGAAATACGCAGTAGCAAAGAAAATAAGCGTTAGACATAAATAAAATGTATTTATTGATGAAGATACAAAGAAAATAAATAATGTTCTCAATATTCCCTGTGCCCCTGACAACCAACGTTTAATAGGCTTTGTATGTGTTGATTGCCCTATAACTACTATAATAGGGTAAGCAACATTGAATATGATAGCATGTGTCCACTGCCGGAAAAGACTATAACTGTTAAGGATTGATCTCCTTGGTTCCTTGGCGAGACTTAAATGAAAAAAAAAAAGACAGAAAGAAAGCAATTGGAGTTCAAAACTGAAAGTGCAGGGGTGGAATACAAAACAGGGATTCGTCAGTATAATTACCTTTCAAGCAGGATAAAAAAGGGAATACTGTAAGAAATTAAATCCAAGATGCAGCAAGAGACATGATCAAGTTGTATCGGCTCTTACTTGGTGTAATTGGAAATGTAAATGGAATAAAGGCTACCAGATGGGTATAGGGACCAAAAACAGGCTAATCAATTTCGATACTTCTTCATAAACACAATAGAAACTATAGTTAGGTGTTTTAAAGTTATTCCAGAATATTATGGGGAATTAAGGTCGTAGAAACTTATTTCAAATCTATTCTTTACTTTAGGATTGCTAGAATATGTAATTCTTGAGCAATTAGAACAACCAGTCAGCATACAAACATTTAAATTGTACAGAGGCAATTGTTGTCTCACCAAAGGAGATGAGACAACAATCATTATGGCTAAGTTGAAGAAAATAAAGACGCCGTTTCAACCTACTTTTAAGAATCCTTTCTGTATATTTTCTCTCTTATTATCTTTGCAGTAGGGATTTTATACTTGTCACTCATCATTGGTCCCTTTAACTCACACACACACACATATATATATGTATATATATATATATATATATATATATATATATATATATATATATATATATATATATATATATATTTATGTGTGTATGTATATATATATATATATATATATATATATATATATAGATGTGTGTGTGTTTGTGTATATCTATATATGTATGCTGTATATATATATATATATATATACATATATATATATATATATATATATATATATATATATGTATATATATATATATATATATATATATATAAATATATGTATATATATATATATATATATATATATATATATATATATATATACATATATATATACATATATATATACACACATATATATATATATATATATATATATATATATATATATATATATATATATATATATATATATATACAGCATACATATATAGATATACACAAACACACACACATCTATATATATATATATATATATATATATATATATATATATATATATATATATATATACACACATAAATATATATATATATATATATATATATATATATATATATATATATATATATATATATATATATATATATATATATAGATGAGTGTGTGTGTGTGCGCGCGTGATTGTGCATGTATGAGTTCCAGTACAAGTGAAAGTTGATGTTTTATAAGGAAATCATGAGAAATGTAACATTATTTTCAGGATTCATGAGAAGTGGATCAGAATGTTTCTTTGAAACTTTGTGAGAAGTAAGAGACAGTGTTTCCTAGAAAGCTCACTAAAGCAAAATGGTTATGATCCCTTTATGAAAATTAAGAAACCTTCTTGATAGAAAACTTCATAAGAAGTGATCGGCAGTTTCCCAATATTGCAAAATATTCCTTAGAAACTACTGAATATATTTTTATATATTTTCGCAAACTTTTACGCCCCCATTTATGTTCCTCTGCTGCAAAAGTAGTTATTTTTGTCAGCGTTTTTGTCAAAAGATGGATAAATACCGTATTTAAAGGGATTTTTCTGCGCAATGCTTTGGACGTTAGTTCGAAATATCGCTGTCGCTTTCATTAAAACGAAGCAGTGTAAAATATTTGGTAACAATTGAACAATAGTTGTTAAGCTTTGCACAGAATATAAATATTCATATATGAAAGGTAAATCTTGAATGAGTTCAAATCCACTTGTATTCCACTGACTTTGACATGGAAAAAAGTACATATTCCTTTTGACATGGACAAAAAAAAAAAGTATATATTAATTTTGATTTGGACAAAAAAAATTTTTGAAAGGAAAGTATGCGATTGGAAAGGTAGATGGATAAAAGAATGGGGGCATTTCCTCTAGAAATAGACTATGCGTACTTCAAGATAAATAAAACTTGGAGAAAAGGAATCCTAGCTCTCCACTTTTTTCATTATTTATTTGTTTTTCCTAAAGTGCAAATGCGTATCACCACTAAATTCGTCAGTAACAACACTAATAGAAAAAAAATGACATATCATAGGAAAGTTTAATAACCTCTCTATTCTGTGTTACGTGATATTCTCTCTATTTTGTGTTATGTGCTATTCTATCTTTACATAAAAAATCAACAACATGACAAACTATTAAAGCAAAACCACCAGCTATTACAAAGTGGGTATGTACTTAACTCTCCATTCCGTTTACTTGGTCTAAGTATCAATCCATCTCGATGCATACGTATGATGCATAACAATCAGATTGGCATTTTGAATCTTGGCCCTAACTGGAAAACAAACCATTTTCCAGAGATGAATACATCTCCCTAAAGTAACAGCTAGTAGCAAATTCAATTCTCATTTGGCAAATAGTTACCATTTATTTTGTAACATAATAGCAAATATAACTCCATATACATTCATCCTTCAGCATTTACTTTTAATCCCGTAGCAATTACAGTGGCAAGTGCAATGAATTTCTAAATGCATTTACCCCTTATAACATTTAGCTGCAACAAGTGGCAAGTGTAGCGTCAAACTTAGTCTCTTATTTCCTATCTACGATCCGGCAAATAGTAAATGGAGTAGCGAATGGAATTACCTTTTAACTCGTACTCTGCAATCAGTAGCAATTCAAATACATTATCTCCAACAACAGGCAGCAGCAGATGAAGATTACCTAATACAGCACCAGTAGCTAATTCAGTATCCCCAAAGTAACTGGCAATGTCAAATGTAGTATCCCTTTAGTAACAGGTGTCAACAAATGTATAATAAATGACGTTATGTAAATTCCATTTTCCTGGAACATGTAGCGTGACATCATTTATCATCCGGAATGTTCTGTTTATAGTCTTTTCATTGAGGATCTCTGGATTTACCTGCATAATCCAAGCTTTTGTATTTGACATTCACATCCTTCCGACCTTTTCGGTATTTATATTTCTTTAGAGGATAACTGTAAATACCGTAATGTTTTCTGAAATATAAGTGATGACAGTTATTTATCAAAAGAGTTAGCACCACATTCTCTCTCTCTCTCTCTCTCTCTCTCTCTCTCTCTCTCTCTCTCTCTCTCTCTCTCTCTCTCTCTCTCTCTCTCTCTCTCTTAGTTGATTGAGTTAATAGTTATTTACGTGTTGAAGATATACTGCTGATGTAAATAGAGGAGTTGATTCTGAAAATAGATTCAAAATGCGTTTTTCTTTTCTTCAACTTAGCCTCAATGATTGTCGTATCATCTCCTTTGATGCTTAGATATTTGCTATTGTCTTTTTTGTTCTAAAACTGAAAATTAATTTGCCCTTTGTTACTTTCGCTTCATTAAAAAAAAAAACCGTCTATGTTGTGGAGATCAAAGATGACAGCCGAATGCTTTCAAGAAACACCCCGTATTTCTCTATCAAGAATTATAGTGTATATTTTTCTGTAATATTTTCTGTTTTTATAAGATTGAAACTGAACTGTTTTTTTTTTTATCGATTTGAGATTATCAATGAAAAATTCATCTGATTTTCCCACCTTAAAAGCGACAATTAAACAGAACTTAAAATGATATGTCTATGCCTCACTTGGAGCGGTTTGAAAGCTAATAGGCCCTCCCCCCACGCACACACAGACGATCATGGAAAGAATGGTCATGCTATTCATATATATATATATATATATATATATATATATATATATATATATATATATATATATATATATATATATCTCCTTTCTGAGTGAGGATACATCAACGTGGGGAAAGGGCTTTCGTATCGCCATGATCAGCAAAGCTATACAATTCAGGGCCACTAATACTAGGTTGGTTTTCTGTGAACGATCAGACGAAAATTCTCCACCATCACCAATCTGCAGTGGCCAACGTGCTGATGAAACGTGCTGTATGTATATATATGAGTTATGCTTGTATCTGGATGTTTATGTGTGGAATGTGGAAGGTATTGTGTGCATGTGTGTAAAAACATTCGTTTTTATATCAACACATCCACAGATAAAAACTTCTATTGTAAAGAGCAAAGAAAAAACCTTCGTGATACACACGTGTCTCTAACGTTGTATCCTAATTATTCTAATTTTCCGAAATGCATATTTTATATCCTTCTTTATTTCTAACAATCTTTTTTTTTATTGAATATTTGTAATCCAATTAAGAGAGACAGAAGTAATATTTTCATTTCATTTCCGTGACATTTTCTCATTTTTAATAGTTTTTGTTTTATTAGCAAATACAGAATTGAAATTAAATTTCTAGTTCCTCATCCGAATGTGATTTCACTAATTTTAATGAATTGGGACTAATTTATAAAGAAATATATTTTCGCTGAATTTTGTTGTGATTCCATTTGTTTACTCTGTCATCATTAACAATGTTTTTCTTTAGTAATTTTTTTTAATAATTGCCGTGTTTTCTAAAGTTCTAGCCTATTCATTATTATTATTATTATTTTTATTATTATTATTATTATTTCCTGGATTTCTTTTTTAATTGTTGGGTAAAAAATATTGAGAAGGAGTCTGCAAATACTTTAACAATGTTTTTCTTTAGTATTTTTTTTTTTTTAATAATTGCCGTGTTTTCTAAAGTTCTAGCCTATTCATTAATATTATTATTGTTATTGTTATTATTATTATTGTTATTATTATTATTATTATTATTATTATTATTATTATTATTATTATTTCCTGGATTTCTTTTTCAAATGTTGAGTAAAAAATATTGAGAAGGAGTCTGCAAATACTTTAACAATGTTTTTCTTTAGTATTTTTTTCTTTAATAATTGCCGTGTTTTCTAAAGTTCTAGCCTATTCATTATTATTATTATTATTATTATTATTATTATTATTATTATTATTATTATTATTATTATTATTATTATTTCCTGGATTCCTTTTTTAATTGTTGAGTAAAAAATATTGAGAAGGAGTCTGCAAATACTTTGGATTGCAGAGAGATACGACAGTCTATTGAAAGAGAAATTTTTGTCCTTTGTATTTCTATATCAGAGGAACAAGAATTTTAGCTTTATCTAACATGAATCGTTAAGGATTTTCGTTCTCAAAGGCTATTCTAATCTCAAAATAATAAGAAGAACTATTATAGTAAATTTTGAATATATGGAAACAAACTTTACACACAAAAGTAAAATAAAACAATATCTGCCGTAATTGTTTATAAACATCCAAGAACAAATACAAACAATATTTTGTGGAGTTCATTATGCTCATTGACATGATCAAAATGGAAAAAATTAAATTAGTCATTTGCGGAGATTTCAATCTTTGGATGGATGACGCATCAAATCGCGATGCTTCAGACTTTAATAAGTTATTGGAATCTCATTAATTGGTTAATAACGTTCACTGTGAAAAAACATTACGAGACATACGTAAGAATTATTATCAAGTGATGGAATGAGTAATATTGTATCATATATTAATATGGAAGAGAAGTGCTTTATTTCCTTAATGCAAAAGCTTGTAACTTTCTTATTACTTTTATGGAAATACGCAGTGCCTAAGAAAATAAATAAATAGCGTGATTCCTACCCTCATTTTCTGTTCCTACCTCACTATGGGGATTCAAATCTGCTATAGGGTTATTCCTACCAAGGATATAGAGCCTAACAAACCCACCTAACCTAACCTAACCCTTAGCCTGGGGGCTTGCTTGAAAGGAGATCAAGATCACTTCGTAGCAATCTTAAGTGACATTGAACAAGTTTTTGTTAGTTAATTTTTGTTACTAAATTAGGGCTTCAATTTTGCAATATTGGCGCCCGAAGTTAATTCTGATTGTTTAAATTGCGTATTATGGATTTTTCAGCATGTTTTATAGAATAGAATAGATTAAAATAGTGTCAAGAAGTTTGTTTTATCTATCCTCCTTTGGTAGGAATCACCTCATACCCTAAAAATAGGGTAGGAATCACACTATAGTAGAATCCTGATGGTAGGAATCACACTATAGTAGAATCCTGATGGTAGGAATCACACTATAGTAGAATCCTGATGGTAGGAATCACACTATAGTAGCACAAATTTCTCTTTCATCTGTATTTATTGATGAAGTTACAAAGGAACTAAATAATGTTTTCAATACTCCCTGTGGCCAAGACAACCAAGGTTATTAGGCTCCATGTGTGTTGATTGTGTTATAACTACATGTAATAGGGTGAGCAAAAATGAATATGATAGCATTTGTCCACTGACGGAAAAGGCTGTAACTGTTAAGTGAAATAGTTTTCGCTCTATCTAAGAACACGATGGACCAGATGGATATACCGACCAAGAACCGGCTATAAGTTTCTATAATTCCTTAACATCAAAATAGAAAATATGATTAGGTAATTTACAAATATTCCAGATCAGATTGGTGCTATCCCTCTCGATGGAAACGTCTGATGCAGATTTAAAAAAAAAAAAAAAAAAAAAAAAAAAAAAAAAAAAAAAAAAAAAAAAAAAAAAACTGGCTTTGTGGTGAAGATCAAAGATAGACAGCCAAATGCTTATAAGAAGCAGCCTGTATTTCTCTAACGAAAACTACAGTTTATATTTTAGTCTGTATTTTTTTCTGTCTTTGGAGGGTCGAAATTGTACTATCTGTGTCGATTTGAGATTATCAATGAAAATATCTTCTCATTTTCCAACCTTTACCCAGGACTTTAAATGAAATGTTTAATCCCTGTTTGGAGCTGTTTGGAAGACAAATGGCATAGTATTTAACACCCCCCCTCCCACAGAGACGATCATGGAAATAATGGTCATGCTATTCATATATATATATATATATATATATATATATATATATATATATATATATATATATATATATATATATATATGAGTATGTGTATGTGCGTATAATCTATATATACATACATGAATATATGTGTATACATATACCCTTTCTGATTGGGAATGCCTTAACGTGGTGAAGGGGTTTGTATATCGCCATGATCAGCAATGCTATACCATTTAGGTCCATTAATACTCGGTTGGTTTCCTGTGAACGATCAGACGAAAATGCTCCACCACCAATCCACACTGGCTAGTGGTGATGAAAACTGACCAAACCCCAGACATGAAAAACGCTATTTCTGAGGCCTTTATCCTGCAGTGAACCAGAAACAACTGTGTTTGTTGTTTTATATATATATATATATATATATATATATATATATATATATATATATATATACGTATATATATATATGTGTATATATATATATATATATATATATATATACATATATATATATGTGTATATATATATATATATATATATATATATATATATATATATATATATATATAAAAATCATTATAGCTGTCAAATTACATGAACTCCTGAGCTCTAAACTAACCTGCTTATTTTAACATAAATCTGTTTCACTTGAATAATACCCGAGCTCTGAGAATACTCGCAACTCCCAGACTCGATATATATGAAGACTGAATATACAAAAGTCTCTTATGCTACTCTCAAAACAAAACAGGTGATTATTTTTAAATAACTATTCAAAAATCAACCTCCTACTTCGGTTCTTAGTCAGGGATACGAGCAAAGCACTGTTAGGAAGTATTGGTGATTGAAATAATACATTCTTTACAAAAATAGATATATTCTTCAAAAAGTTACAACACTTCGAAAAATTAACACCAAAAGTAAATCACTCGAAATATTAAATCTGAACTAAACCTTAGTCTAAGACAAGAAAATGTTACTCTATGAAAATTATTCTATCACTTGTTTCACTGGAAGTTGAATTTATATTTAATTTTGATAATTAATGAAAAGAGTTAACACTTTAACACTTTGATTGTACAATGATGAAATTTACATATATGTAACTGTTGCACTTACGTCCTTTGGTTCACACGAGATTATTGAACAAGAAAGCTGAATAAATACACTTCACTGTTTAACCTAAATCTCACAGGGCTAGTTACAAAAATTTATATAACACTGTACTTACATTAACACACTACACTTGATTTAACATTCAATAAATTCTACCATTTTTGAAGAGCACTATACGCAATATACGTTAAAAAACTTTTTCACGTTTGAGAGGTCACACTCTTGAGAGGAGAGAGGGCTTGCAAACTTTGGCTCTTTCAAAAGGATAGGCTGGGTCTGTTCTGCTGCTTATGTATTCCTGGGGCTAATATATATTAACGTAATTATTTTAGATCCTTCTAGGACATGGTCTGGAAGGTTGGGGTCCAGGCTACAGCACCAAAATTGCCAACTATTTAAGTAGCATACGAGTTCCAAAGTATATGGCGAGGCAACTCTCTCTCTCAATTATCTCTGCCCACCTACCTTTAGACAATAAAAAAAAAAGAGTGAATCTAATACGAGAAATGTCAGGCACCTTCTAACCAGGTGCAAACAAAAATTACGTAATCCCTCGTGTTCATACCTCGTATGGATCATACAGCATACCTAAAAAGTTTACACAAGACTTCATGTAAAGTTAATTCTTAAAAATATCATAAATATACATATACTGCATTGAATGAAAAATACAATTACATGAATGACGAAAGTCTTATGTAATTTACATTCATTACTTAAACCTACATACATCTCCTAAATACATAAATGAAATACATGAATGAATTACTTACTCTAATACAAGACATACTTCGTAAGAATTTTATATATATATATATATATATATATATATATATATATATATATATATATATATATATATATATATATATATATATATACATATATATTTGTATATATGTATATATATATATATATGTATATATATATATATATATATATATATATATATATATATATATATATATATATATATATTTATATATATGTATATGAGTTGTGCTTGTGTCTAGATGTTTGTGAGTGGAATGTAAGTGGAAGGTTTTGTGTTCGTGTCCGTAAAAAAACATTCTTTTTAATATCAACATATCCACAGATAAAAACGTCTATTTTAAAGAGCAAAGAAAAAAAAACTTCCGTGATACACACGTGCCTCCAATGCTACATCCTGATATTTTTTTTTTTAATCTTTCGAAATGGATATTTTTTATCCTTTGTTTCTAACACGCTTTTTTTTTATTGAAAATTTGTAATCCAATCAAGAGAGAGAGAAATGTAATATTTTCCTTTCATTTCCGAGACATTTTCTCATTTTTATTTGCTTTCGTTTCATTAACAAATACAGAATAGAAATTAAATTTCAAGTCCCTAAACCGGATGTGATTTCACTAATCTTAATGAATTGCGACTAATTTATAAAGAAATATTTTTTTGCTGAATTGTCCTGTGATTCCATTTGTTATCCTGTCATCATTAGCAATGTTTTTCTGTTAGTTATTTTTTGTCTAAGTACGGTGTTTCGTACAGTTTTAGCCTATTCATTATTATTATTATTATTATTATTATTATTATTATTATTATTATTATTATTATTATTATTATTATTATTATTATTATTATAATTATTTCCTGGATTTCTTTTTTAATTGTTGGGTAAAAATATTGAGAAAGCGTCTGTAAATACTTTGGATTGCAAAGAGATAAGTCAGTCTTTTGAAAGAGATATTTTTGTCATTTGTATATCTATAACAGAGAAGCAAGAATTTTTGTCTTTATCTAACATCATTCGTTAAGGTTTTTCGTTCTCATGGGCTATTCTTATCTTAAGATGATAAGAAGAATTAGTGTAGCATGAGATCATGAGAAATGTAACATTATTTTCAGGATTCATGAGAAGTGGATCATAACGCTTCTCTTAAACGTCATGAGAAGTAAGAAACAGCGTTTCCAAGAAAGCTCATTAAAGCAAAGTGGTTATGATCCCTTTTTGTAAATTAGGAACCCTTCATCCTAGAAAACTTCTTAAGAAGCGAACGGCAGTTTACCAATATTTCAAAATATTCCTTAGAAACTACTATATATATTTTTATATATTTTCGCAGACTTTTACGTCCCCATTTATGTTCCTCTGCTGTAAATGTAGAGTTATTTTCGTCAGTGTTTTTGTCAACAGATAGAAAGATATTTAGTGTTTAAAAGGATTTTTTATGCAATGCTGTGGACGTCAGTTCGATATACCGCAGTCGCTTTGCATTAACATGAAACAGTGTAAGATATTTGACAACAACAATTGAACAATAGTTTTTAAGCTTTGCGCAGAATAGAAAAGGCATTCATATAAAAGGCAGATGTGGGAATGAGTTCAAATCCATTTGTATTCCAGCGACTTTGACATGGAAAAAGTTATATATTTATTTCTGCTGTATAAAACAATGAGACTCAACGTAGTATCTTTGTCTAGCGTAATTTTTGGGAAAGTATGTGATTGGAATGGTTGAAGGATGAAAAAGAATGGGGGTTCATATACTGGAGTAATAGACTTGCTTACTTCAAGCTGAAATACATCCCAACAAAAAATGTATGCTCTCTGCTTTCTCCATTATTCATTTTGTTTTTCCTAAAGTATAAATACGTATCACCAATAAATTCGTCAGTAACAACAATAACACATGTTACAGGAAGTGTTAATATCTCGATTCTGTGTTAATATCTCGATTCTGTGTTACTCTCTCTCTCTCTCTCTCTCTCTCTCTCTCTCTCTCTCTCTCTCTCTCTCTCTCTCTCTCTCTCTCTCTCTCTCTCTCTCTACATAAAAAATCAATAACATGACGAACTATGAAAACAAAACCACCAGCTATTACACAATCAAAGTGCCAATCCATCTCGATGCAAACGTCTGATGCATTATGAATCTTTGTCTCAAACTGAAAAACAAACCAGTTTCCAGAGATGAATGCAGTCTCTCCAAAGTAACAGCAAGTAGCAAACCCAATTCTCATATGGTGACCATTTATTCTGTAACATAAAAGCAAATATAGCTTCATATACATTCATCCTACAGCATTTACTTTTAACCCCGTAACAATTACAGTGGCAAGTGCAATGAATTTCTAAATGCATTTACCCCTTGTAATATTTAGCTGCAACAAGTGGGAGGTGTAGCGTCATATTTGGTCTCTATTTTCTATCCACGATCCGGCAAATAGTAAATGGAGTAGCGAATGCAGTCAGCTTTTAACCCATACACTGCAATCAGTAACAATTTAAATACAGTATCTCCAACAACAAGCAGCAGCAGATGAAGATTACCTTATACAGCGTCAGTAGCTAATTCAGTATCCCTAAGTAACTGGCAATGTCAAATGTAGTCTCCCTTTAGTAACAAGTGTCAACAAATGTATAATAAATGACGTTATGTAAATGTCATTTTCCTGGAACATGTAGCGTGACAGCATTTATCATCCGGAATGTTCTGTTTATAGTCTTTTCATTGAGGATCTCTGGATTTAACTGCATAAACCAAGCTTTTGTATTTGACATTCACACCCTTTCGACGTTCATTTTTCTTTAAATGATAACTTTAAATACTGTAAAATTTTCTGAAATCTAAGCGATGATAGATGTTCATCAAAAGAGTTTGCACCGCATCTCTCTCTCTCTCTCTCTCTCTCTCTCTCTCTCTCTCTCTCTCTCTCTCTCTCTCTCTCTCTCTCTCTCTCAGTTGATTGAGTTAGTAGTTATTTACGAGTTGTAGATAAAATGCTGATATAAATAAAGGAGTTAATTCGTAAAATAAATTCAAACCGTGTTACTTTTCTTCAACTTAGCCCTAATTATTGTTGTATTATCTCCTTTGATGTTTAAATATTTGTTAATGTCTTTTTTGTTCCCAAACCTGATAATTAATTTGCCCTTCAATGTTTTCGGCAGATTAAAGAAAGAAAAAAAAACTGGCTTTGTGGTGGAGATCACGAAGCAGCCTGTATTTCTCTATCTAAAATTATAGTTTATATATTAGTCTTAAATTTTCCCCTTTTTTTGGACGATCGAAACTGAACTATCTATATGTCGATTTGATATTATCAATGAAAGCCAATGGGATAGTATTTACGCCCTCTTCCTCCCCCCCCCACAAAGACGATCATTGAAAGAATGGTCAGCTATTCATATATATATATATATATATATATATATATATATATATATATATATATATATATATATATATATATATATATATATATCGCCACTATCAGCAATGCTATACTATTCAGGGCCACTAACACTAGATTGGTTTGCTGTGAGCGATCAGACAAAAACCTTCCACCATCACCAATCCAAACTGGCCAACGTGGGGATGAAAACTGGGCAACCCCCGATATAGATGGACATTTCTGAGGCCTTTTTCCCTGCAGTTGACTAGAAACGGCTGCATTTATTATTGTTGTGTTTGTGTGTGTATGTGTGTATATATATATATATATATATATATATATATATATATATATATATGTGTGTGTGTGTGTGTGTGTGTGTGTGTGTGTGCTTGTGTCTGGATGCTTGTGAGTGGGGTGTAAAGTTGTGTGTGCGTAAAAAACATTCGTTTTATATCAACACATCCACAAATAAAAACTTCTATTTTAAAGAGTAAAGAAAAAATTTTCGGGATACACACGTGTCTCCTGTGTTATATTCTGATTTTTTTTAATCTTCCAAAGTGCATTTTTTTATCCTTCTTTATTAATAACAATCTTTTTTCATTGAAAATTTGTAATCCAGTTAAGAAAAAGAGAAGCTATATTTTCCTTTCATTTCGGAGACATTTTCTCATTTTCAATTGTTTTCTTTTCATTAGCAAATACAGGATTGAAATTAAATTTCAAGTCCCTCATCCGAATGTGATTTCACTAATCCTAATGAATTGGGACTAATTTATAATGAAATATATTTTTTTCTGAATTGTGCTTTGATTCCCTTTGTTTTACTGTCATCATTAGTACTTTTTTGTTTATGGTTTTTTTTTTTTTTTGTCTAATTACGCTGTATTCTAAAGTTCTAGCCTATTTACTATTATAATTTTTACTATTATTATTATTATTATTATTATTATTATTATTATTATTATTATTATTAATATTACACTGGTTTACAAAAAAAAAAAATTGGTCTGAGGCAAGAATAGGGATAGGTGTTTTTTGCTAATTTAGGTGTGCTGAATTCAAATTTATAAATAGTTTTGCTCTATCACCTCTAGTTTTCTGGCTTTTAAATAGTCTCATTTTAGTATAAACAGAGAATATATGTGCACATTTCAAGAGTTGCAGCAGCTTATAACAGATAAAACAGGATAGATAAAGAACACTGATTGAATCAATATACTTGGATGACACAATTACACAATTCATAGTACCACAGACAGTCAAAAGTGTGTTTTCTTAGAAGATCTGGTGTATTTTGCCTCCGGGATGTCACGCAAAAGTATCCAGCAGAAGTCTCCCATCATGCCGGGGTTCCATTTGCCTTGATAGTTGCTCTCCATCTTCGTAATGTCTTGGTGGAATCTTTCTCCATGCTCATCACTCACTGCTCCAAGGTTTGGCGGGAAGAAGTTGAGGTGGGAATGGAGAAAATGAATCTTGAGTGACATTCGGCACCCCGTATCCTCGTAAGACTTTAGCAACTTTTCAATACAGGCTTGGTAATCTGGTACGCCTGTGTTACCAAGGAAGCCACTACAGACTGACTTGAATGTTTCCCATGCTCTCAGTTCCTTTAAGTTAAGAAGCTCCTCAAAATCAGTATCCTTCAGCACTTCTCGGATCTGAGGTCCGACAAAGATGCCCTCTTTGAGCTTAGCAGCACTAACACCTGGGAACACAGTAGAAAAGTGTTGGAAGGCAGCACCATTTTTGTCCAACACCTTCACGAAATTCTTCATCAAACCAAGCTTGATGTGAAGAGGAGGAAGAAGCACCTTTTTCATGTCCACCAGAGGATTCCCCTTGACGCTGTGTTCGCAAGGAACAAAAGTGATTCTAGACCCCAAGTCTTTCTGCTTGTAATGCTGGGATACAGCTCGACTATCCCAGAGACAGATAAATGCTGGGATACAGCTCGACTATCCCAGAGACAGATAAAACAACAGTACTTTGTGAAGCCTGCTTGCATACCCATAAGAAGACCAATGACCTTGAGATCCCCACACAGACTCCATTGGTACTCGCTGTACTTAATAGCTTCTAAAAGAAGCTCCATGGACATAGTGTGCAATGGGAATGCTGTCATATTTATTCCTGTTGTGCAGAAGCACAACCTTGAGACTTCGCTTGGAAGAGTCTATGAAAAGACGCCAGTCTGAAGGATTATGTGGCAAACCAAGGGACGTGAACAAGCCAGGTAAGTTTGTGCAGTAGCACAACTTGTTTTCCATGTCGAAAAAGGAAGCAAGGTCTTTGTTCCGATTCCTGAAACTGGTGATCCTTACATCTTCTTGGACTAGATTCCACTGTTTAAGCCGAAAAGCCAAGAGCTCTGACTGCTCTTTTGACGGATACAAATCACGAGCAAGATCATTCAGGTCTTCTTGCGTGATCCAGTGTGGCTCGTTGCCACTTGTTCGTGAATATGTAGACTCAATATCTTCCAAAGATATTGACTCGGCAGAATCTCATCTGATGAGGAAAGAAGATCCTAATTTACTG
>NC_090727.1:138252571-138277571 GCF_036898095.1 Palaemon carinicauda | reverse complement strand
TGGAGAGGTGGCAACTGGGTGACCTTAATGTATGGCTTGACGAGGTTTGCTTATTAATATTTATGAAGTGATGATGATGATGGTAATACCCCTATTGATAACATTTAATATCAGTGATTCCAACTCGCAATGAAAACGGGCATGTATCGTTCTAACATTGTTTTTTGGTGGTCATTGAACATCTTTGGAACATGGGATCTTAACCCGAAAGAAATACAATTCCAACATCAACTTGCAAAGTAGTTAGCGGTCTTGTGTGTTCCTTGGGAACATCCAAATAATATAGAATATTGGATACAGGTAATATATATGTATATATATATATATATATATATATATATATATATATATATATATATACAGAGAGAGAGAGAGAGAGAGAGAGAGAGAGAGAGAGGGAGAGAGAGAGAGGGTTACAAGGATTTTGGATGTCTCAAAGACTTTTTAGTCCACTCGCAGAGACTCCATTTGCTCTTTGGTAGAGCGATTTAGTTTAAGCATTTGGAGAGTTCTTATGATCTTATATAACTTATTCTAGAACTTGAGAGAGAGAGAGAGAGAGAGAGAGAGAGAGAGAGAGAGAGAGAGAGAGAGAGAGAGAGAGAGCAGCTGCTAGAATAATGCAAACAAAGGATATATCATTCCCACGTATATTAATTGAAATAGTCAGTTCCCACAATATTTAAGGATGTTCCATATAAAAATTTAATAAGGAATTCCAATATATCGGTGTGATTATATTTTTCGATAACTATTCTGGAAAACGAATGCATTACTTAAAAGAATAAGAGATAAGACCTCTCTATCTCTTTCATATATATATATATATATATATATATATATATATATATATACATATATATATACATATATATACAGTGAGGATGGAACAGGACAGATGGCCAAAGATAGTGCTGCATGGTCAAGTGGCCGGAAATAGACCGAGAGGACGACCAAGAGATACATGGGTGAAAACCTTCAAGAAAGCAAATAGAGGCGAGACATTTCAGCAGCTGGCACAGATGGCATTTGATAGGAGTCTGTGGAGAGAATAGGAGTCTGTGGAGAGAATGGCGATATCAGATGCAGGACCCAACCCGGAGAATTCCGGACGGGATTTAGTGATGAGTGATGATGATATATATACTGTATATATATCATCAATCCTCGCACTACTTTGGCTGATATCGGTAATTACCCTCCTCCTCACATTCGAACCATCCTAACAATGTCTTGGTTATTTAAACGTCAGGCCACCTTTCAACCTATCAGGGCAAGAGGGACATGATGTATCCAAGTCGGGTTTGGCGAGGCGACACCGGGAAACGTCTGATGCATAACAATCAGTTTCGCATTATGAACTTTGACCCTAACTGGAAAACCAACCATTTTCCAGAGATGAATGGAGTCTCTCTTAAGTAACAGCTGTATGTCAAACCATACAAAAGTCGCGGGTGAGAGAAGCTCTTTTCTCAGTGCATCGTATCTGCATAAGAAAAAAGATTTCGGTCATCACACCTTCAAGACTACCCGGTGTAGATATGAATGAGGAACCTCCTTGATCTGATCTCGTATTAACTGATTTATCGTGCCAGGCTAATCCTTTGTGGAGAGGAGTTAACTCCAGGATATTATATAGTTTTAGTTCCCAATTTACCGAAAGTGTTCGTTTTACGTAAATTTTGCCTCTCTCTCTCTCTCTCTCTCTCTCTCTCTCTCTCTCTCTCTCTCTCTCTCTCTCTCTCTCTCTCTCTCTCTCGCCATATATATATATATTATATATATATATATATATATATATATATATATATATATATATATATATATATTTTTACGAAGCTGGTGTTTTATTTATGTTTTCATATGTGCATTGAAGAGGTGAGGTTCTTAAGATGAGTTCCTCTCTTGTAGGTATAAATTTATGTAAATTACGTAAGACTTTCGTCGTTAATTTATTTGTATTCTTCATTCAAGTCGGTAAATTTACTTTATTTTTAAGAATTAACTTTTTATTTCACATATTTTTGTTACGAAGTCTTACGAAATCTGTTGAGTGCTATATGATCCATACGAGATATGAACAAGGGCTTATGTAAATGTTTTTTATATTTTTATGAGTTATTGCGTCATGTTTGTGAGAAAATACGCAATTCTTATATGTGCCACGTATTTTGGAAGGTTTTTGAAAACCCTAGTGTTATATTTTAACTTTTTTTTTTATTTTGAGGACAAAGGGTGGGCGCAGCTAGTGGAGAGAGATTCGTCTCGTTGTTGCATCGGTATGTGTCCGAGAGAGCAATCAATGGCAATCCTTATGCCCTTAGGCCAACCCCCAAGCTTCCAGATCTTGAGCCTAGAATTTTCTGGAAGTAGCTAATTCATATATAAGCGCCCCCAGAGATGATTGGGGCAGAAGAGAAATAGCCGTCCTGTGATTAAGTTTGATTACGACATATATCGTGTGTAAAATGGTGAAACCTTATGAAGGAAGTCAAAGGGGATTTTAGATTTATTGTCTTGTGGTGAGTGTTGGCATTTTGTAAATCTTTGTAATTGTCCCAGGGTACTCTGTGTACGTTCTTTAAGAGTTTAAGCATTAGAGTGTAATTATTTCTTTTGTCTTAGTCTAAGGTTTTATTCAGATTTGATATTTTGAGTCGAGTGATTATATAATTTTCAGAGTGTAATTATTTCTTTTGTCTTAGTCTAAGGTTTATTCAGATTTAATATTTCAAGTCAAGTGATTATATAATTTACTGAGTGTAGTTATTTCTTTTGTCTTAGTCTAAGGTTTATTCAGATTTAATATTTCAATTCAAGGGATTAAACAATTTTGAGAGCGTAACATTTTTGTCTTCATCTAAGTTTTGTTCATATTTAGTATTTCGAGTAATTTATTCTTTTCATTAAAATTCTTTCAAAATGTTGTAATTTATATAGAATATATTTAATTTTGTAAAGAGTGTATTATTTCAATCATCAGTGTTTATTTCATACTCGCTGGTATCCTGTTAATGAATCGAAGTAAGCAGTGGATTTGAATAATTCTAAAGATTAATTATCCAGTTTTGGTTTGAGTGTACTTAAGAGACCTTTGGATATTCAGTGTTTTATATATTGCTGTCTGGGAGTTATATAATTATCTCAGAGTTTGGGTATTAATGTTTTCAAGTGTAACAGATTTAATGTAAAAACAAACAGGAGAGTTTGGAACTCGAGAGGGTTGTGTAGCTTGCCTCCCGTAATATATGTAATATTATATTTTTGGTTACCAGACACGGTACTATAATATAATGTATATATATATATATATATGTGTGTGTGTATGTATATACATATATATATACATATATATGTATATATATATATATATATATATGTGTGTGTATGTATATACATATATATATACATATATATGTATATATATATATATATATATATATATATATATATATATATATATGCTGTATATATAGTGTATATAGTCAGCTCTTTATAGATCTTATGACAGCAATTTGGTCATTTTATTTCAGTAACTAGGCATCTTGGATATTTTAGCAGCTATGTCATTGAACGATACTAAAAATTAGATATGATACCTTCAAAGAAAAGGCTATCTTGGATCAAGAATTTTCTTTCACCTTCCGTTTTTCCTCAAATTTACAGACTTCCATAATTATACTACAGGTAAGTCTGTCGTTTTAAGTGGATTAAGCATCACATATTTTCCTTCCCATTTTGTTTACCATGCATGTTTTGGGCTAAAAAGTAGAACTTGTATAGCCTAGCCCTTCCATTGGCTTCTGCAATGAAGAATAAAAGTCACCCGTGTTCTACTCTGTAGAGGGACTGCATGAAGAAGAAGAAGAAGAAGAAGAGGAGGAGGAGGAGGAGGAGGAGGAGGAGGAGAACTCGCGAAAGTCAACGCCATTACAGAAACAGAAAAATCTGCGAAACTGTTAAGGGGACGAAAAGACCGGCGAGAGAAAAACTTTTTGCGAAGATGTATCTTCTTCGAGACGCTGAATTTCACAAAGTTTTGTCTGACTGAATCGGAAATGCAATTCAGATCTCTGCCGATACCTGAAGACAAAAGTAACCGATATTGAGAACACGATAGCAAAGAGAACGATTGAGAGGAGAAGGTGCAAACTTTCTTCTCGTCTCGAGTCCCTCTCGTCAATACATTCTACGCCAATGTAATCTTTTCTTAGAGCATATTCTTAGACCTCCTTACAACTTTTTCTTAGAGATTCTTCCTAGGGATGCTTCAAAGCTATTTAGAGTGAAAATATGCAGGTTATGTGAACACGAAGAAAGGCCTAATGCATAGCTCTTTGTTTCTATGAACCCAGTAAGCTACAAGCAATTTAAGTATATACATTATTCAGTCTGGTTTCATTCAAACTGATTTCCTGGATTCTGTTTGCTTTTTAACCTGTTATTCTCTATTATCAGCTCTTTAGAGCATTTCATGTTCAGCTCAAAAAAAAAAAAAAAAAAAAAAACATACATCCATGCGAATTTAGTCTTGTAAACTATATTTTGTAATGATTCTCTTTTATTTAATAATTGTTTCAGTCCGATGTGTAAAACCACACATTTGAATTATTCGAAATAATTTCATTTAACCTTTCGTTTCTACGTATATATTACTCACTAGTGCAATGCACTAATGCCCCCTACCTTTGACATTATCAAGTGAAAGGAAGTTTCTCTAGAAGTTACGTCGTTGTTGGTCTCAATATAAAGAATGCTCTTGCATTACCCTTTGTTTTGTGAATTTACTCTCTCTCTCTCTCTCTCTCTCTCTCTCTCTCTCTCTTCACACACACATATATATTATATATATATATATATATATCTATATATATATATATATATATATTTATTTATTCATTCTCTCCCTCTCTCTCTCTCTCTCTCTCTCTCTCTCTCTCCAAACACACATATATATTATATATATATATATATATTCATTCTCTCTCTCTATCTCTCTCTCTCTATCTCTCTCTCTCTCTCTCTCTCTCTCTCTCTCTCTCTTATATATATATATATATATATATACAGTATATAGTATACACAAAGTTATATATATGTGTGTGTAGATAGATATATGCATCACTTTGTAAATAATGAAATTGCGAAGTTTGTCCAGAAGAGAGAGAGAGAGAGAGAGAGAGAGAGAGAGAGAGAGAGAGAGATAGAGAGCGCCAGTCTATTGTATTCAAATGAACCAGATGCAGAAAGGCGGTCAAGTGAGAGTAGCATCTGCAGCATCTTGCATCTTCCCATAAATCGACAAACATGAAATGAAATTTCATGAGGCTTCCCAAAGGAGTGCAGGTGTACTTGCCGTATCATCGATAAGCTATTAGGAAGGAATTCGCTATTTCAACCGTCGTTAAACTGCCTAACTGCAAAACTCAAGTATTGATGGGGCACCTTACTGCGACTGTTGCAATGTGCTATCAATGGCTTTTATCATCATACAGAACAGTATGTTGCAGCTGCTCTTTGATACGAAGAGGCCACTAAGTTCGTTTGCCTGCCATTTTTGGCTGGATTATTATTATTATTATTATTATTGTTGTTGTTGTTGTTGTTGTTGAGGTTGTTATTATTATTATTATTATTATTATTACCTCTGTCAACGAGGTTAGCAAATCGAGTCGGTTTATTTATTCATTTATTTGTTTATCTTTCTGTTTGTCTGTCTTTTTGTCCGTGGAGAAGATTACGTCAAAAACTCGACGGATTTTGACGAAATTTTTACCACAAATAGGTCTCAGGTCATGGATGACTCCATTATATTTTAGAGATGAACAAGATCCGGATCCGGGTTTGTATTTGTCACCATCTACAGTCAGCACATGAAAAGGGGGATGCACTGTCCGGAGATTTAATGTAAATGTTACTGTAGGTTCATCCACGGTCAGCATATGAAAAAAGAAGTGTTTTCTCCGTAGACTTGAGTAAAATATTCGCAATATTTAGTGACGCAGGTCTGAAATCTCTGATTGCTCATGTTATAATAATAATAATAATTATTATTATTATTATTATTATTATTATTATTATTATTATTATTATTATCAAAAAAACTACAACCCAATTTGGCAAAGCAGGATGCTATAGGCCCAAAGGCGCCAACAGGGAAAAATGGCCCAGTGAGGAAGGGAACCAAGGAAATAAATAAACTACAAGAAAAGTAATAAGCAAATAGAATTGAATATTTTAAGAACAGTTTTAACAACAGTAAAATAGACCTTTCATATATAAAGTATAAAAACGTAAAAAAAATACACAAGAGGAAGAGAAACAAGATACAGTAGAATTGTGTGAGGAGAAGAAACTTTCACAAAAATTTTTCAATGTTTTAAGTAAGAATTTGGTAAGCACAGGAGATTATTTTCTTTATTATTATCATCATTACTTATATTATTGTTTTTTACTATTACAAGCGAAGTGCAGAAAGGTAAATTAAAAAGCAGAGAAAATATTACAAAAGAGATCAGCTTTGAAGCAATACAGATATTAATCGGTTCAATAATATAGCCTTTACGCCAACTTCTGAAGATCCAAGGATTGAACTGTAAAGACTATATATCAATGAAAACTGCTTAGATTTGATGTATCTAGTAAGATTTTAAAAGAAATTTACAATTTTTTTTTCTGTAAATAATAATAATAATAATAATAATAATAATAATAATAATAATAATAATAATAATTGCTTTAGCTTTCACTTTCTAGTGTTGCGAGGCTCTCCTGGTTGGTCAGGATTTATAGTGCTTGGGTTTTCTGTCTTTTACCAAGGGCGATGTTTTCAGACTTATGTCTGATGAAATAATGCATCATTTTCAAGTATTTCCTTTGAATTTTAACTCATGAGTTATAAAGAAAATAATCAATAGGCAATATAGTGCTTACAGAAATTCTGTCTCTGGTTCCGTTTTGGTGTAGATAACTAGGACATTTACCTTTAATATTATTTATAGGTGGTTTGTTCGATGATACAACCTTGTTGCTTACGTAGATAAAGTGTCATAGTCTCTGTACCATGGTCTTCCACTGTCTTGGCGTAGAGTTATCTTGCTTGAGGTTACACTCGGAGACACTATTCTATCTTATTTGTCTTCCTCTTTGTTTTATTGATGTTTTTATAGTTTACAAATGAAAGATTTATTTTAATGTTGTTACTGTTCTTAGAACATTTTAATTGTTCGTTACTTCTCTAACAGTTTATTTATTTCCTTGTTTCCTTTCCTCACTAGGCTATTTTCCCTGTTTGGGCCCTTGGGCCTATAGCGTCCTGCTTTTCCATTTAGGGTTGTAGCTTAATAATAATAATAATAATAATAATAATAATAATAATAATAATAATTTGTATTCATCTTTCTCCTGAGTGTATACCTCTAAATGTGATTACCCAATAGAGGTGTAGCTAAAATCAGTGTATGGTGCCAATTATAAGGTATAAAGTTCAATAAAAATGAAACTTAGGTGTGGCTTGTACTTGATCTAGGTCGGTCCAAGGGTCGGTCCACGTCACCCCCCACCCCCACCTTAAACCTCATTCCCAGGACCCTGCTCACTCCCACAAAAAGAGTGTGTTTTTAACTACGTGTATCCCGTTAAAATTCTTAGTGCCATTCTTGATTTCCAATAAGCTTTTGAGAAACGTGGTTTTCTTCATTTACACAAAATGTTCTAAATAATATTTTTATTCTCTTCTTTTTCAACTTTTGAATATTATTCACATGTTTTGTTATCAGCAACGGACTCTCATCTGAAATTGATTGACTCAAACTTGAGGATTATGAATGAGCTCGTGCACGCCGTGTACAATTTTTGATCACTCTGACAATATCCAGATCGTCACAGGCTATACTACCCACCACATAGTGCTCTATATAGTTCTAATTCTTGCCTTTGTTATAAGTGGTTCATTTACTTGAAAAGATTGAAAGAAATGTTGCGAATGTTTGAACGGAGTTTTTGATAATATCTGTTATCATGATAAAAAAAAAAAAAAGAACACAACAGTAATACTATTGCCAATCTACCTTGCAGTTTGTGTAAAAAGATCATTTGAAATAGTTACAGTTGTCTAGGATCTCTTAATTGAAAACACTTGACCTGAAAATTAAAACAAAATAGATAAAATTTTACAATAATTTTGACTTGCTATTTATCAAATAAGTTTATTTGTTTGAATGTAAATTTATTTATCTCCGATACAAAGCTTTAGAATTTTGTTATTATTATTATTATTATTATTTTTATTACAAGCTAAACTACAACCCTAGTTGGAAAAACAGTATGGTATAAGCACGAGGGCTCCAACAGGGAAAAATTAACCCAGTGAGGAAAGGAAATAAGAGAATAGATAGAATAGTGTGCCCGAGTGTACCCTCAGTCGAGAGAACTCTAACCCAAGACAGTGGAAGACCATGGTACAGAGGTTATGGCACTACCCAAGACTAGAGAACAATGGATTGATTTTTTAGTTTTTTTTCTCGTAAAAGAGCTGCTTACCATAGCTAAAGAGCCTTTTTTAGCCTTACCACGAAGAAAGTAGCCACTGAACAATTACAGTGCATTAGTTAACCCCTCGAGTTAAGAAGAATTGTTCTGTTGTCTTAGTGTTGTAAGGTGTATGAGGAAGGAATAGGCCCGACTATTCGGTGTATGTATGGGCAAAGGAAAAGTGAGATGTAACCAAGGAGGGATCCAATGTAAACTAGTAGGCTAGTTATAGGATCCAATAACTCTTTAGCGGTAGTAACTCAACGATTGGCTGGTGCCTCGGCCAATCTACTACCTACAAAAGCTCTGTTAATGTTAGCTCCTCATACTGACGTTGATGATATTTATATATGTGTTTATTGTTTCTTTAATTGTCCCTAAGTACCTTCGCCAACGTCGTTTACTTATATTTTGCTATATTCTCTATACTAATCAGTCTCATTTTTTTCAAATACGGGCAATGTTTTCCTGCGACGCTTACTTTGTAAGTGCATGGTCTTTTAGACATTTTGAATGATGATACAAAACAATAATAAACCTTTTTCTTCTTCTATATAGGTGGACGCCGGTGGACAATATGCCTGTTATTATTCTATCCCTCTATATATCTCCATTCTTGCTTCCTTCTCTTTGGTCATAGATGTCCCCTTTATTAATCTCCTTCCCAATCTTCCAACCATTCTCTCTCTCTCTCTCTCTCTCTCTCTCTCTCTCTCTCTCTCTCTCTCTCTCTCTCTCTCTCTCCTTCCTTCCCTTCCTGCTTGTCTTTCTGCTGAAAGCAGTCCCTAACAATATTTTAACCGTAATCTGAGGCAAGAGAGTGGAAAATTGAAAAGTTATTGGAAGCAGCCAAGTTGAGGGGAAGGCTTGGATATTGTTGCTGATTTAGTTAGTTTGATCTCTCTCTCTCTCTCTCTCTCTCTCTCTCTCTCTCTCTCTCTCTCTCTCTCTCTCTCTCTCTCTCTCTCTCTCTCTTAATTTTCCTATTTAGTTTATTTCATCTTTCGTTTTTAGGGAATTTGTTACTTTTAAAACATCGATTTAATTTCACCATGAAGGAAAATTCTATTTCTCATTTAAAAGAATACACATTATTCTGTACACTTTTTTCTGGAACAAATATAATTTTACAAATATAATTTTATCAATTATGTAATAGTGTTTTGGTGTGTTAAGATCTAATTAAATATTTCTTCATATTATATTTGGGGTAAAAATTTCAAATCTCAAATGGACTTCTAACTAAAGTCCTGGGTTCACGTCCGTGACGTCAAATTAGAATTCCCTTGCATTGCTTTTGTACAAGTACGCAAATACATACCAGAGTACTTATTTGTATTACTGGGGTAAATAGGAGGATGAGTTCAAAATTAATGTGTTGATAATATACAGTATGAGAGAGAGAGAGAGAGAGAGAGAGAGAGAGAGAGAGAGAGAGAGAGAGAGAGAGAGAGAGAGAGAGAGAGAGAGAGAGAGAGAGAGAGAGAGAGATTTTCTAGGGAACTGAGTCAGAGATTCAGCAGCTCATAATTGAGTTATAACTGTTTATCTCGGAAGAAAATTATCGTTGCGACGAGATTTTAATAAGCTAAGAATTTCATTAATGTTAACACGATGCAAACATTTTTCTTTGATTTATAGGTCCTGGATTTTTTTTTTTCCCAATTTTGAAGTTTCCAAGTTGGACAACTTGGAAACTTCAAAATTTGGAAAAAAAAAAATCTTCAGGACTGATAAATCAAAGAAAAATGTACCGTTGTTAACACTTTATTGACTGTTCGTTGTGAGTTCTACTGTATTTTCACCCTTTATGCATTATATAGACAGGAATATTTATCTTAAAACTACGTTCACAAGATAATTCCATTCTTAATTCCTATGTTCATTCGGTGTGTTATAATTGCTAAATGATAATATACCCTTTTTTAAGTATAATTTCATAGTTACATGCAAACATCTGAAGGAACACATGGACAATTTAAGGACTTTATACGTAGGTGGAAATACATGGAAAAAAAAAAGTAAACATGCATCAACACCCTCGCTACTAAGGTTCTTCCCGGTAAAAGCCATTGATGAAGGGTTGTTGACATTGCATGTGAATCAGGCTTTCTTCACTGATTCCCCCAGGATATGTTTATTTACGAGTGAAGTGAGCCACTTTAGAGCAAATCCCATGTTAGTGACGGCAAATCCTGATGCTCGTGATCGGAAAATGGTAAACATTAACAGACGACAAAAATGGAGTTTTAACAAATACCTAATATGCTAAGTATGATGATTACATACTGAAAAATGATTCGGTAGTTGACAGCAGCAAATGTTTTTTTTATGTTGAACAGGCTGGCGTAAATCTTGTTATAGTTTATATATGATATATCTGTTTTGACGTTGTTACTGTTTGTAGAATGATTTATTGTTAATTTGTTCTCATCATTTATTTATTACCTTATTTCCTTTCCCTGTTGGAGCCATTGGGCTTATAGCATCTTGCTTTTCCAACTTGGGTTGTAGCTTGGTTAATAATAATAATAATAATAATAATAATAATAATAATAATAATAATAATAATGATAATAATGAAAAGAACTATAAGCATGGTTGGTCGTTCAGTTGCGACTTCTTATGCTGTACTTTATCATTATTACCCCCGCGCTAACGAAGTTGGAATGAGGTTATGTTTTACCTCCTGTTTGTGTGTTTGCTAATGTGTGTGTGTGTGTGTGTTTGTGAACAGCTCCTGTCCACAATTTTAATGGTAGAGTAATGAAACTTGCAGGGATTAACTGTTATATTAAAAGCTGGAAAATATTAAATTTGGAAGGTCAAGGTCACGGTCAAGCAAAATGTCCAATACACGAATTTGCCATAAGGTTGGACATCGTTGTCACACAGACTTTAAACTTGGTTCAGATTTGAGTGTATGAAATCCACGCCAATTAATACATGTTAAGGTCTAAGGTGAGGGTCAAGATCGAGCAAAATGTCAAGAAATGAGCTGCCGCGGCGGAGATCTGCGCTCTACTCAGTGCCCCTCTAGTTATTATTATTATTATTATTATTATTATTATTATTACTTGCTAAGCTACAACCATAGTTGGAAAAGCAGGATGATATAAGCCCCAGGGCTTCAACAAGGAAAATAGCCCAGTGAGGAAAGGACACAAGGAAATAAATAAACTACAAGAGAAGTCATGAACAATTGAAATAAAATATTTTAAGAACAGTAACAACATCAAGATAGAAATTCCATACATAAACTATAAAAACTTTACCAAAACAAGAGGAAGAGAAATGAGGTAGAATAGTGTACCCGAGTGTACCCTCGAGTAAGAGAACTCTTACCCAAGACAGTGGAAGACTATGGTACAGAAGCTATGGCACTACCCAAGACTATTATTATCATTATTAGTATTATTGGTATTGTTATTATTATTATTCGTAGCTAAGCTACAACCATTGGAAAAGAAAGATGCTATAAGCCCAAAGGCTCTAACAGGGAAAATAGCCCAGTATGGAAAGAAAACAAGGAAATGAAGACATTACAAGAGAAGTAATACAATCACAATAAAATATTTCAAGAACAGTAACAACATCAAGATAAATATTCCATACATAAACTATAAAAACTTGAAAAAAGAGGAAGATAAAGAAGATAGAATAGTGTACCCGAATGTACTATAGTGCAAGAGAACTCTAACTCAAGGCAGTGGAAGACCATGGTGCAGAGGCTATGGCACTACCTAAAGCTATAAAACAATGGTTTGATTTTTGAGTGTCTTTCTCCTAGAAGAGCTGCTTATCATAGCTAAAGAGTCTCCTCTACCCTTACCAAGAGGAAATTAACCACTGAACAATTACATTACAGTAGATAACCCCTTGAGTGAAGAATTATTTGGTAAATTCAGTGTTGTCAGGTGTATGAGGACAGAGGAGAATGTGGAAAGTATATGCCAGACTATTCGGTGTATGTGTAGGCAAAGGGAAAACGAGCCGTAACCAGAGAGAAGGATCCATTATAGTACTGTCTTGCCAGTCAAAGGACCCAATAACTCTAGAGTCTAGCGGTAGTAGCTAAGCAGGTTGGCCCAGTTGTTTTATGATCCTGCAATTTACATAAATGTAACCTTAAGCAGATCTATTGTATTTAAATTGATCAGATTTGTATAAAGAAGGCGAGCTTGTTGTTCGATTAGATATAGATTCTTTTACTCATTTTCCTAAGGAAAATATAATAATTTCGACTGATGTGTTAGACATTAAGTGGGCCAGTGAGAAATCCAATCCTCCTCGGTTTTGTTTTCCTGAAGGTAACCTGAAACGGAAAATCTTTTACTTGACCTTGGTGATTATGGAGGTGTAGACCCAAATTGTATTTTGATAACTAATCAGCTCATTTGTCTGTTCTTGCAAGTTAGCTAGAAGTTCTTTTGAAACTCCTTGTAGAATTGATATTGTTACTCCATAAGATGATTTTCATTGAAATAGTTCTACTAACCGATTAATCCTATTTTTCTTTATCTCCCGTATCATCTAAAGAGCCTTAGAGTATTTACTGAGAAAACGTCAGATTACCGATGTCGAAAAGCAACCCTCATGTACTACTTATTTTGAAGGTTGGCTTTTGCAGTTCTTTTGAGCTTGTGGTGGTCTCACAATTCCCAGCGTGTTACAGAAACTGATTGACTTTGCTAATGAAGCTCGAATAATTGGTCCTGACTTCCGTTTTTTTTTTTTTTTCCCTCGTGTGTTATTCATGAGGCACTCTTCTTCAAATTTAAATGAGAGTTAATGAAAAATTTTATAGTGTAAATATTGATTCTTTAACTAAGAGATTAAAAGTTGTTGGTGGTGTTAACTATATGAATTATAACACTGTAATGTTTGATGTTCATCAAGGCTATATTTTTTTTTTCTTACTATTATATCACACACATACATCATGGGATTTGGCCTCGTAAACAAGGTTGTTACGTCAATTCAGGCGAAAGAAAATCTAACTTAAAGGAATAGATTGTGGGATGAAGTTTTTATATTTTTATATTTTTATATTTTTCCTGTTTGGAATTCATAGCATATTCTCATCCTAATTTGTTAAGCAAAATTTGAGTTTCTTAAATTCCTTATTCATGATCTTAATATTAATATTCGAGACGGTAACTCGATTAACTTGTGCATAATATAAACGATTTTTCATAATTCTGACAATACTTTGCAATCAAGACGTAATATTAGATATGTATAAAGTCTTGCCTTTTATTTAGTAAGTCTCAAAATCGCAATGTTCCAGAAGTTTTATTGGTGCTCTGCTTTTCCTTAACATAAAGTTGGATATGTGGAGTATTAGAAATTCAAACTTTGTGGGAGTGTTATTTTAGTTAAGTAGATTTACATGAGTAACGTTTCATAGTTAGCATGTAATTCAAGTTATTCATTTCCCTTTGTTATTTATTTTGATACCTTCTTTCTATTTATCATATGATTTTTTAGGATTTATTCTTTACGAATCAGTTTGTTTTTTCAAACTTGGCTACTTCCTATATTGGAACTCAGGTTCATAGCATCCTATATTTGCCATTTAGGAATGTAGCAAGGCTTTCATATAATAAGTATAACAGTAATTATAATAATAATGATAATGTGACCCGACTGGCCATAACAGAATAACATAATTACTAAATGTAAATCGAAAGTGTTATATCAAGTTCAATATTGGGGCAATTACTGTGTTGCTGGAGAGCATGGTTTTGGGGGATCTTTTAGTTATATTTATCAATATACAGTCAGTTAACTTGTTTAATTTCTACTGTACCTTGCTATGTACAAAATCAAGTGAATTTTATGATTGTGACGATATGACGATTAAGAAGATGATGAATTTCCCATTCATAAACGATTCAATCTTCTTCACCAAATTGTACTAGCTTTTATATTGGGGAATATTCTTTAGAGTATGTAGATACATATTCTAAGCATTGTTGATTTAAAAGCAAGCCAAAAATTCATATAAATAGTTTAGTTTATATCATATCCATATGAACGTAGAGTAACGATATTTCAAATATCACATGGCTCTTACTGACGTCATCAGCTAGCTTTACCATAGTAATATCATACATACATTTTTGTAATGTAAGACATATACACCTTATTTCTACTTCAACATTGTAACACAAAGAGTCCTACAGCTTAATTGTTAGCATTCTTTTCGCTTTTGCTTTATCCCGTTTATTATCTTAATTAAAAATCCTCTGGTTTGACGTAATGGCACGAACTTTTATATCCGATTGTGACAAAGGCTTTATCTCATATAATTTAAACGGGCCTCATTGCTAACCAATCCTAGCTTCTTTGTGGGATTTTTTTTTTTTTTTTTCGTCGTGCTGTGGAACTTCATTTTCCAGTGCATGAGGATGCGCCAAAGTGTCGTCTCTCTTCATTGACTACTTGGTCTTCCTTCCAATCTTCATTTTTCGATCTTCCCATCCATCCCAACAACTGTATCCCAAGATTCAAATTTTTCTGTATCCTCTGTAACATAAGCTCCACTATAAGAGATTTATGTCCTGTCTATCCAACTATTTTTAAGAGGTGATGGAGTAGGAATTCAAGGGGCGGTTTTTTTTTCTGAAGTCCAGAACATCAAATGTATTTCTTCTTCTCCGGAATTTTCAAGTTTTGATGCTGCACTAGGTTTATCGTTCTTCTCTGAAATTTGTACCAAAATCTTTCAAGCTCGTTGGTGATGACCATAGTTAATGCGACACCAGTCTACGTAAATCATCCTCTCTCTCAGTTGGGGTTTGGGAATCTCTGGGAACTTTTAGGAGGGCAGTTACAAGGTATGTAATGGATGGTAAATCTCAATTTACACCTGTGTGTGGAATTTTGATGAGAGAGAGAGAGAGAGAGAGAGAGAGAGAGAGAGAGAGAGAGAGAGAGAGAGAGAGAGAATCATCAATCTTTGATGAAGTAAAGATAACCCCACAAAATAAAAGACGGAGAAAGAGAGTCTGATAGTGGGAACCTTCTATAATTACTGAATACATATAAGCTTAAACTAGAAATATTGAGGATATTTAGCGTCGAAATTTCCTCCCTCTGTTCTGAGCAGAATTATAAAGATATTCTTTTGATACTATTAACATGATTATGTATTATACTTTGGAGACACTATAATGTTTTTGGCTTTTTTATGATGCACTTATTTGTTCTTACTTACCTTCCCAATAAAGATTAGTTTATTCAGGAAGAGAATTCATATAACATTATTTAAAACGCTTTTTCTTTTAACTGGTCGATTTTACTACGCCTTACTCTTATTAGGGTAATTTTTTTTTAGTTCCTTTTTAATCAGTAAGGTTGTTTGATAAGATTAGGAACCCTTTGATGGGACTTTTATCTCCTTGGGACTTATAGTACGAAAGCGTTCCCTTTGTTTGAACTGGAAAAAGTACCAAATCAAAGCGTATCTATTTTCGCCCTGTTATTGTTAATCTTCTGTTTAAAAAAAAAAAAAAAAAAAAAAAAAAAAAAAAAAAAAAAAAAAAAAAAAAAAAAAAAAACCTTATATGAAGGAGTCTTTCTCTTTTTTTGGCTCTTTGTTCTTATAATTGGAATTCATTCTAAATGTCATTTGTTTGTTTTGGCGGTAAAACTTTGATTGGCGCAATCAAAAAGAGTGATATATCAGCTAATGTCACCTAAGTAATTGGCAATTTTCATACTGGATGTGTGACCCATAACCGCTCTTTATGATTGGCAACACAGAGGTATTTTGTCTATTATGTAGTGTCTATTATGTAGAGAAGATGAACAGTTTGGTACTAAAAGACCAATGAAAACGAATGTGAAGTACAGAGGTAACAAGTTTGCCTAGCATTCGCATGGCAGCAGATCGATCCCAGCCCGGGACCATGAGTTTAAGCTGTTTACTGTGGAGGATACAGCTGGGGTTGGGCACCACAATGGGACGTTTGGCTTGCCCGGCTGACGTTCTGGTGAGCATTTATACTGATGAAACTGAAACCAGACACCTTTACCTTTACCTGTATTGCCAATGAGTGAGCCGTTCAAATCCATTTATGAGTAAACACGAAATCTTTTAAGACTTGCCAAAACTGTTTAGACTCTTGTTGCAAAGCTTTAGGACAAATAGTAAACAAAGCCAGAAAATGAGCTCGTGTGAGTTTTCCTTTATAGCTCTTGTGAAATTCAAGCGTTCCATTGAATTTATTACCTTCCCACCGTGCTGTCTCGTTGCGAATCCCATTTGGGAGAGCAGAATGTCTTCACGTATTTCTCCTTCGAATTCTTGTCTTTCAGATGGAAAGTGCATCGAAAAGGTGAAGAGAAGTTGAAAGCTTAAGAGACCATTGAGGTTATTCAATATACGCAAAGTAAACAAAGAAAAAGAATTATAGTAGAGAAGAAAGAAGTTGGCCCGAACGAAAACCCTCTTTCTGAAGTGCCTCAGTTAGCGATACTGGCAGCGACGGATGATTATAGAAGAAACAGAAATTGGGGGACAAAATGGCTTAGTTATAACATATCTTAGAGACAGGGCGAGGGCAATTTGGAGAGAGGCCATGGGAAAAGGGGAAGCAGGAAGAGGAAGAGGTGGATGAGAAGAGAAGAGAGGTGTACTGAAAGAAAAAGGAAAAGGAGAAGAACTAAAAGTTTAGAGGGTTTAAGGAAAATTGCAGCTGAAAAAGGATGGAGGAAAATGAGAGGACTAACAAAAGGAAAATAATTTGTATGAACAAAATGAAAGTCAATAAATAAAGGAAAGGAAATGAAACAAGGGAAGACCTCCCAAGTAGTAAAATCGTATAACGAAACATATATTTAAGAAGAGGCAAATTACACAGATTTGGAAAGAACTCTGATGAAGAATTGCCGGCTAAATTAAATTTTGGGAGATAGACATTGGTGAATTTTTGGCCATATGATATAGAAGTCTCTACTAATAAAAAAAAGTAGAATAATTTGGGTGAAAAAAGGAAGATGAAGTTCTGATTACCATATATTTTCACTGGACATAATTAAAAAAAAAAATTGAGTAGGAAAGAATAAGACTGAGAAACAGCGAAGCTATTAAAACGGGAAGCATATTTATGATAATAATAATAATAATAATAATCATAAATATTAAACATTATTATTATTTTTGTTGATGTAAACTAATTTCAATCTGATGGACTAGGATTAATGGCATAAATATAATACGTACATACTAACAAATCATAGTTATGTATGTTCCACATCCTACATTTATTAGAGGAAGAGTGGCAGACAGACAGACGAGAGTGTACGTGTAGGGCTCGGAAAACTGTCGAAAATGTCTCTCCCTAAGAAAATGCTCCAAGTTATATTTGAAAAAGCAAAGGATTGAATCAATGCAATTTTTAGTCGTTGCTCTAAAGCAAAAAGTTTATTTATCCTGATTCATGTAAAAAATCCACATTCATGAGATTTCCATAACATTAAAAACTTAAACGACCACGGAAAAGCAATAAAGAATCCTATTAAATTATTCTATTCTCTCTCTCTCTCTCTCTCTCTCTCTCTCTCTCTCTCTCTCTCTCTCTCTCTCTCTCTCTCTCTCTCTCTCTCTCTCCAAGGAACTTGAAATAGCCAAAAAGATAAATTCCGTAATCTAGATCTGTCTCGCCAAGGTGATCGTTGACAATAGATTTGTCCTGTGACGTTCAGCCAACGACAGAAATAATATTGATAGAAGTAGAAATCCTTCTTCTTCTTCTTCCTCTTCTTCTTCTTCTTCTTCTTCTTCTTCTTCTTCTTCTTCTTCTATTTTTAGTAGTACTTCTTTCTATTCCTTAACGGCTTACAATTCCATTTTCATTAATCCATTTTTCTCGTACATCCGACAGAAGTCCGAAAGGACGGGTAGACATACGGATGGACAGAGATAAGAAAGGCCATCCAACGTCTTTTGCACCTCGGCCATTCCAATACCTTCGAGTTTGTCCCCCGGCACGTCATGATTGGAGGAGAGATTGAGTCACTGATGTCGAAACGATGGTGAAATCCTGCTTTTGGCAAAGTTTTCTCATTCTGGGAAATAATTCGTTATTTCTGCAAGTCCCTTTTGAAATTTGGGTGTTTTTTTTTTCAATTTATTTTTTTATCGCGTTTTATATATTCTTTTGTTCATGCTATTTTCATATTAAGATTCCAATGAGATATATTTATATATATATATATATATATATATATATATATATATATATATATATATATATATACATATACATATATATATATATATATATATATATATATATATATATATATACTCTTACAAAGCTGGTCTATTGTAGAGTAAATAATTTACATATGCATTTCAAATGTATATTTAAGAGGTGCATAGCCAGCTCATTAGGTGATTTCCTCTCATGTAGGTATAAGTTTTGTATGTAAATTACGTAAGACTTTCATCGTTAATTTCATTATATTCTTCGTTCAAGTCAGTATATGTATATATACTTTATTTTTAAGTCTTTCGTAACTGTTTAAGATTGCTATATGACCCTATGAGGTATGAACGAGAGCTTATGTAATTTTCTTATGTTTTTGTGAGGTATTGCGTCATGTTTGTGAGAAAATACACAATTTTTATATTTGCCACGTGTTTTGTAAGCTTCTCAAAAACCCCAGCGTTAGGGCTAACTTTTTTTTATTCCGAGAACAGTGGTGGGCGGAGCTGCTGAGAGAGGGTTGCCTTGCGAGTGAGGTTTTAATCTCCTGTTCGATACGTGATAGCTGGTAACTCTGGTGTTGATGAGCCAGCATCTTAGCTTCTAGATTTCTGACTTAGAATAATATAGAAGTTACTAAGTTCATATATATGCGCCTTAGGGATGCATTGTAGCAGATAGAGAATTCCAGCCATAAGTCATAAGCCATCGACCACCCTCTCTCTCTCTCACACGACTCTCGTGCAAGATCGGTGTATTTTTTAAAAGTGTTCAGTGATTGTGAAATCTCAAAGTTTTGGTGTGATGGGTTTTTGTAAACAAAGTGAGTATTTCATAAAAAATTCTCTTAGAGATTTTATAACTGGCCCTGTGCAAGTAAGATACGTGAAGTTTATTTATTTTGTCTTAACTGCTCGATTACTTCGTGTGAGGTAAAAACTTGTAAGGTTATCAGTTATTTTAGGTAATTTCTTTAAGAGTTTAATCCTTAGAGCATTAAAGGTTAACTATTTTCATTAGTTATCAAGGCTAGATATTTGTGTAAAATTTGATTTCCAGTAAAACAAGTGATTATATAATTTCCAGAGTGTAATAATTTCTTTTGTCTTAGTCTAAGTTTTGTTTAGACTTAATATTTCGAGTGATTTATTTTTTTATCTTTCTTCCAAAGTGTTGTAATTTTTATAGAATACATCTATTTTTGTAAAGAGTGTATTATTTCGATCACCAATGTTTGTTACAGTTCTCTCTCGTATCCTTGTTAAAGAATCGAAGTAAGAGGTTGTTTTGAATAGTTCCTGATAATAATTACCCAGTTTGGTTTTGAGTGTACTTAAGAGACCTTTGGATATTCAGTGTTTTTTATATATTGCTGTCTAGGAGTTATATAATTTTCTCAGAGTTCGGGTATTATTCAAACATAACAGATTTGTGTAAAAACAAACAGATGAGTTTGGAACTCAAGAGCTTGTGTAGCTTGCCAGCCGCAATATATAATATATATTTTTGGTGCCCAGACACGGGACCATTTTATATATATATATATATATATATATATATATATATATATATATATATATATATGTATATATATATATATACACATATATATATACATATATATATATATTTATATATATATATATATATATATATATATATATATCAAAATCGTATCTTGTTCATCATAGCACATTAAACATATGTATATAATTTCTCTTTACCTATGGTAAGCAGCTCTTATAGGAGGACACTCCAAAATCAAACCATTGTTCTCTGGTATTGGGTAGAGCCATAGCCTGTGTACCATGGTCTTTCACTGTTTTGGGGTAGAGTTCTCTTGCTTGAGGGTACACTCGAGCACACTCTTCTATCTTATTTCTCTTCCACTTGTTGATTTAATTTTTTTTTATATTTTATATATAAAATATTTATTTTAATGTTATCGTTTTTAGAATATGTTTTAATTATTAATCACTTTTCTTATAGTTTTCTTATTTCCTTTCCTCATTGGGATATTTTCCATTTGGAACCTTCGGGCTAATAGCATTCTGTTTTTTCAACTAGTTTTGTAGCTTAGAAAGTAATAAAGATAATAATAATAATACATGTCATTATACAAAACCAGACAAACACGCAAAAGATAGAGCCAATATATGTATAGAATTTTATGTATACAAAGTTAATAAATTTCTTAAGGGTACAGATATTAGTATTTCCAAAAGACCAAGTCTTACTCTGAACAATAAGAAAACATACACAACACCAATGGACGCACATACAACACATGTACACAGTACATACACACATATATACATACAGTATATATATATATATATATATATATATATATATATATATATATATATGTATATGTATATATATAATGTATATATATACTACTTGTATGTATGTATGTATGTATATATATATATATATATGTATGTATATATATACTGTATGTATGTATGTATGTATATATATATATATATATATATATATATATATATATATATATATATATATATATATGATCATATTTAAACAATGATTAGATTGCCTAGCGTCCACCTACAAAGGTCATTGACACTAGGCGGCGTCAAACTGCCAGGGTCACTGACGCCTCAAGGTAGAGTCAAACGCAGTAAAGAAAATATTATTTAATCATCATCTCATATCCCTGAAGACAGAGAGGATTTTAGAACTTTTATTTCAGAATATTTTATTCAACTTAGAATTTCTTATATTATTATGTAATTTTTTAAGAAATTAGATATCATTGAATTTTCAAACGCTTATTTTAGCAATTAGAATTACTATCCCAATAAAAAAAATCGAAATGATTCCCAATTATTATTCTAATGAGTATTTAATTTTATCAAATTAAAAACATATTTTCCATTACACATCTTTAATTCCGCCTTAAGGTTCCGGACGAGTTCTTCAAGATTTCCTTTGGAACTCCGGAAGGAATTCGCTTGCAAGTGATTGATACAAGACTTCCTTCCCTACTTTGAACATATAATTTCGTATAATACATTTTGATTTATAGAAGCAAATATTTATAGATATAATCCAGTATCCTTATCTAAATTAAAACTTATTTTATTATTAAAACTTTTAATAAATATAATATTAATGTCTATTGACATGAAATATTATATAACATTCTCATTATTATTTTCATAAAATCTTTATTCTTATAACGTCTGCAAAGTCTTCTCATTCTTCAGGTTCAGCTGTTTCAAAGGATAGCAGTCTTTTCTTTTTTGTTGCCATTTTTCAGTGATTAATATGAATTTTCTTATTATTATTATTATTATTATTATTATTATTATTATTATTATTATTATTATTATTATTATTATTTTATGTGTGTATAGATTTTTTTACTAGCGATTATACATAAATGTAAATACATTAATATACATATCAACATAAATGAATATGGTAATGGGGAATGTTACTCTACGTTTATAAGGAATAGACAAAGTCTTAGTGGCGCCCAAAAATCGAAGTGATCTGAAACACGTGTCGACATCTAACAATAAATGAAGAAAATTAAATGCATTTTCACTATTATCATGAAAACTATCTGCAGGACATTCTGTCCAAAGAGAAACTATCTTAAATTTTTGGACCCACTAAGACATTGTCTATTCATTATAAAGGAATATATTATTATTATTATTATTATTTTTATTATTATTATTATTATTATTATTTGCTAAGTTATAACCCTAGTTGGAAAAGCAGGATGCTATAAGCCCAGGGGCTCCAACCGGGAAAATAGCCCAGTGAGGAAAGGAAACGGAGAAATAAAATATTGTAAGAACAGTGACATTAAAATAAATATTTATTATGTAAACTATGAAAACTGTAACAAAACAAGCGGAAGAGAAATACGACAGAATAGTGTGCCCGATTGTTCCCTCAAGCAAGAGAACTCTAACCAAAGTCATTGGAAGACCATGGTACAGAGGCTATGGCACTACCCAAGACTAGAGAACAATGGTTTGATTTCGGAGTGTCCTTCTCCTAGAAGAACTGCTTACCAAAGCTAAAGAGTCACTTCTACCCTTACAAGAGGAAATTGGCCACTGGACAATTACAATGCAGTGGTTAACTCTTTTGGTGAAGAAGAATTGTTTGGTAATCTCAGTGTTTTCAGGTGTATGAGGATAGAGGAGAAACATAAAGAATAGGCCAGACTATTCAGTGAATATGTAGACAACAGGAAAATGAACCGTAACCAGAGAGAAGAATCCAATGTAGTACTGTCTGGCCATTCAAAGGACCCCATAATTCTCTAGCAGTAATATCTCAACGGGTGGCTGGTGCCCTGGCCAACCTACTACCTCTATCTATCTATATATATATATATATATATATATATATATATATATGTGTGTGTGTGTGTGTGTGTGTGTGTATGAACATCATCATCATCAGCCGTTACTAATCCATTACAGAACAAAGGCCTCAGACATGTCCTTCCACTTGCGTGTGTTTATGGTCTTACTGTGCCAGTCCACGCCTGCAAACTTCCTTATTTCGTCGAGCCATCGTCTTCTCTTTCTTCCTCTGCTTCTTTTACAATCTCTGCTGACCCATTCTGTTATTTTTAATGCCCATCTATTGTCTGTCACTCTCATTATATTTCCTCCTTATGTCCATTTCACTATATTACAGGTTAGAATATCCTCTACTTTAGTTTGCTCTTTTTTTGTCTGTTAGTGTTATTCCCATCATTATTCTTTCCATAGTTATTTGAGTTGTAACTAGGTTATGTTCTAAGGGTTTAGTAAAGTTCCAAGACCGTGATGCATAGATTAATACAGGTAGGACTCTCTCATTGAATACTAAATCTTTTTAGAGGAAATGGCATTTTGAAAATCTCATTTTGTTTAACGAATGCTCTCCATCCTATGCTTATCTTTAGTTTAATTTCGGTCTCTTCTCTTAGGGAAACACCTACTGTCTGTCCTAAGTACGTATATCCATTAATAATATCCAGAAGCTCGTCCATAATTATAATTATTTGTGTCTAGATTTTCATTGAATATTATATTCAGTCTTGCATCCTTTTCAATACAAATCATCATTACTGCAACACTCAACTCGAGGTACTGATATTGACACTACATAACGGTATGTAATACCGATGATGGGAAATAGATTCGCGTGTAAATTATGCATTTTTAAAGTTATATGAATACAAACCACACAATTTTTACCTCTTTCATGTAGTGAAAACTTAATATTAGGATTTATTTAATCTTCCTCAACTAAATCTAGTGTGTGTCTTGTATATTCTACAGACGACTTAGATATAGTTTTCTTTTTTTCTTTTTTCTTTTTGTAGAAAACTAAGCGCAAATCACTCTTCATAATATTAAAGACATTCTTCCTTTCAAAATATATCTGGATAAAACATAGAAGGAAAACTGTTGCGAAATAGTGAAATAATTTTTATGTGATTAAAATCATTGATGATTTATTCAACAAAATATCTTCTTAACTATTGCAAGAAAGTTCTATGAATTGTTTCTCTAAAAGACCCTTTTTTATCAAATTCAGTATTAAAATTGTAAATCATCATATCTTCACTTTCTCTCTCTCTCTCTCTCTCTCTCTCTCTCTCTCTCTCTCTCTCTCTCTCTCTCTCTCTCTCTCTCTCTCTCTCTCTCTCAGAATTCCAGCGGGTGTAGTAAACAGTAATACGGTAAACGAGTTCAAGAATAAGTTGGACAAGATCATAAGAACTCTCTAAATGCTTAAACTAAATCGCTCTACCAAAGAGCAAATGGAGTCTCCGCGGAATGACTAGAAAAGTCTTTGAGACATCCAAAATCCTTGTAACTATCTCTCTCTCTCTCTCTCTCTCTCTCTCTCTCTCTCTCTCTCTCTCTCTCTCTCTCTCTCTCTCCAGTATGTTCACAATTTTACTCTGCATTCTAACGATTATATCACTTTCCGTCTAGTATCATTCATGGTCACCTATCCCGGCCGATCCTGAAGCCAGGTCCCTTCACTGTTTAAGAAAAGAAATCACTGCCCGGTAGCGGTCAGTGCCTATCGTGTGGACTGGGCTTGAGAGAGAGAGAGAGAGAGAGAGAGAGAGAGAGAGAGAGAGAGAGAGAGAGAGAGAGAGAGAGAGAGAGTTATTTCATATCTAAAAATTTTTGAAATACCTTGTTGCTAGTTCACGCGTGGAGTGGTTGTACTGCCAGCGTTAACCTACCTTC
>NC_090727.1:138240071-138247571 GCF_036898095.1 Palaemon carinicauda | reverse complement strand
CAACGGCAAGTGGAGATTTTAATAACCTATGGTGACATATGTTGAGGTTTATCTCGTGTAGGATAAATGTTCATCGCAATATGACAGAATTTGAAGAAACGTTAGAATTTCTTATTACTTATTAGTTTCCGGGAGTTACAGTGTATCAGAATGATCAAGAAAGAAGCCATTTAGAATCTTTGCATATTTAGTGACTATTGAATGAGAATATTTGATAAAGTTTTAACATATTTAATTAAAGTAAAATTCAGTAAATAATGAAATATGATAAGTATAAGTTGAGTCACCATTGAGTTTCGACAACGATAATTCTTTAAACGCAAGATCAGAATGAATGGCAAGTGAATCCCAATAATTATAAGTTACTAATGTAGAATTAGCTATAAGTGAATACCAGTTAATGATGAATTATGGAAACGTAAAATCGCGATAGCTAATGACAATAAATCATAATCGTTGAAAAGTTTCAGCGCTTCAATTTTAGGTAGTTAATGACGAGGGAATCTCAGTCTGTTTAATTTTATTATTACCTTTACGTAAGTGACAACAGCAATATAAAAAGTGGATCATTCGGCACACACTATTATGGCCAAAATGATTTATGAAAGGTCCTGTAGAGAGTAAGGTATCCCCTGCAGTATATGACCAGGAAAGCAGCCTTTAAATTATAATGAGTTAATATTTACTAAGATAGCGATAAACTGACATTTCTAATTTACCATCGAAATGCCGTTACAAACCTTGATAATAATCACTATCACGAAACCCCATACACAAATAAATGTTGCTGTTAAATACAAGTAAATCTAATTTCTCTCCAATTTCTTTTGACAAAAATTCATGGCAAGAATAAGACATCGTGCTTAGATACAGGTGAATTAAAGGACCTTTCCAACATTTTTCATAATCAATCACTTAAAGAAACCTGAGGTATATGAACAAATATGTCTGTCAAGAATCTGTTGACACACGAGGGCTGTTTATCGACTTGACCAGATGGAAGTGGAGAAAAAATTCCTGGAAGCTTCCGATTTCCCAACACCGAACGAAAAAAGAAATAACTGGAAGCATTCGATTTCATCCAGCACCGTCCTCTAACCGCAAGGTAATTTTGTCACCAAATCGTATCAGTGGCCGCCAGACATTTCCATAAACCCCAAGACCAACATCTTGGTGGTGTTTGGCCCCTGTACCTTTCCATTTTTTTTCCTTCGTCTCTTCTCTATTTATCCTCTTACTTCGCCCCGTCTACTCGTACTACCCAAGGAGGTCTATAGGGTAAAGGAGTAAAGATACATGTATTAGTTCGTGACTCTCATAATCCACCAATACTTTGGTGAGGTGTCATGTTCTTCCTTACTATTTCTCTTCTTTCTTTTCATCGTCTCTGATCTTCCGAACGCATCTTTTTGGTTTTTCACTTCCACCATAGTGTATTAGTTTTGTCTCTTCCATCCTTTATCATTATTTTTATCTCTTTCATCCTCTATCGATTTACTTTTGTTAAGTCAGCAAGATTGTTTTGCTTTTGATATTTCTTATTGAAAGGTTATAAAAGATATTTATGAACTGCACTGGCATTGCTGATATAAATTTCATTACGCTAAAGACTGTAGAGATTATTATGTTTGTGGTGAGAATAACTGAATAAGAGTAGTGTTGATGTCCTTACTATGAATTATGAATAAACAAGAAGTTCCATGACATTCAGTATGTTTATATATACAGTATATATATATATATATATATATATATATATATATATATATATATATACTGTATATAAATATATATACTGTATATATGTGTATATATATATATATATATATATATATATATATATATATATATATATATATAATATATATATATATAATATATATATATATATATAATGGAAGATGGAACGGAAACTTTTCGAGCCTTGTCCCGAACGAAAAAGATGTGGAGGTTGTTTTAAATTTTGAGGGGAATAGAAAGACAATTCGATGATGGCTATATCTTCCCTATGCCCTATTAAAACAAAGTAAGGATGTATGGCAGTTTTTCGCATAGAGAACAATATAATGTCCCTGCTTGAATATAGCCGGACTTTGGTTAGTCCCTCTCAATCTTGATAGTTTCTTGCAGTGTCTGGATTCTCGTCATCCTTATGAGCTAAGGATAGGTGGTTTGGGAGAGCCTATAGGTTTACCTGCTGAGTCATCAGCAGCCATTGACTGGCCTTCCCTGGTCCCACTTGGGTGGGGGTGTTGGCATGGTCGCTGAAAATTTGTGTATAGGTCAGAGTCTAGGGTATTGTCCTTTTAGCTAGGATAGTGTCACTGTTCCTTGCCTTTGCCTTTTATGAGTACCCTGTAAGCTTTTATATACAATGCCTGAAAAAGACGGCAAATGCGAGAGAACAAAAGGGGGATTTGACCACGAAGGAAAATAGAGGCCCACCTCTAGAAGGATATGCTGTATATCTTCTAGATATTACATTCTTTAAGATTGTCCCAACTTCGGTGTGACACAAGCTCTTACTATATATTCAAAGCTCGTTAACGCGTAGGAGGTTAATTCCGTCAGTGCTCTTTTGTGCATTTAAAGATCTTTACAACATCCCTTCGGTACTTTTAATTTTCTCCATGGTGCAACAGCGGAGTTTACCCTTAGATACAAATCAACGCTAAATGCCCTTCCGGCACCAGGCATGGAATATGATATGGCCAAAAACTCATAAATAAATCTAATCCAATTCAACGTTAGTCCATACTTGGCTGACAAGAAAAGCTTGAATATAAAACAGACCCTGAGATCATAGTATGAAGAAATATACAAGTATTAAACTAGATTGATGTAAAACTGGTAAATGATTGTCATAAGAATACTAAGATTCATTTTCAAATGCTTGAAGACAGTTTTGCAAGATTCTTTGGGACGCATTGACGAAGTTCAATAGCTGAAAGCAAGACGAGAGAGAGAGAGAGAGAGAGAGAGAGAGAGAGAGAGAGAGAGAGAGAGAGAGAGAGAGAGAGGGGGGGGAAGGGGAGGGATGGGGTGGAGTATTTCCTTGTTAGGGTTTAAAGCATGTTGCCGGAAGGGAAAGCCACACCAATAGCCACTTTTTTTTTCAGAGAATTTATTCGATTTTGTTTTGTTGTAGAGCTCAGCTGAAGCTGCTATTGTCAGAGTCCTCTCCCAAATTTTCCGGATGTTGAATTTTTTATTAGTTCTTTATTTACAGTATTTTGGCATGTTTTTATTATATTATTTGAGTTTGCAGATGTGATCTGGTAAAATGCCGTAGAAACTGCTGGTGGATTGTTTGTTTAAAATGTATTCGGAGATTTTTTTTTTCAGCATCGATTCCTTCAAAATAGTGGCGAGACAAAATATAGACGTCAACAAGTTTTGACCTAGAACCTCATTCAATCTGTACAGTGTTGTAAAACAGCCGCCATAAGACTTGCATTTTTGTAAAATATTTGCACCGAGTAAAGTTTTAAGGTAAAAAAATAAGTAAAAAATCAAATCCAATGGCGATAACAGAAATTTTATGAAACTTACATGAAATGTATTTCAACATTATTTTTATTTGAGAATTAATACTCTCCACTCTAGCAAGTATGAAGTTTCGATGTTTTAGGAATTATCTTTAGCATCATGACTTGCAAGATTAGATCACACGGCTTGATCACGTTTTAGCGACCCTTTGCAAGTAGTGCTTTCGGTTCACCTTAAGCAGAGGACTATATATATTAATCCAAGTTCTTCACGGCATCCATCCTTTAGACCTCATGTTTTAGCCCTCAATATTACCTTGATTTCCACTGGCTACCACAGTAGGACATGCCAGTTCAGGCTAAAATGTTTAGCTTTGCGGAGACATCTATCAGAAGAACAGTTAGATTTTATCATGCGCTCCACCATCTCAATGAGGGCTTAGTGAGCGAGGAGGGCCACAGTGGTTGTTTCCGGCAAGCTAAGTTACCATATTGTTGGGATTCAACTGCAAATACTGCAGAGTAATAACTGCTGCTTCAGACCTACAGGTGTTAGCATGAGATTGTCACTGCTATATGGCTGTGACACACATGTCATTAAAATTCATGGATATTCCTATTGTTGATTTTGTAAGGGGAAATTTTATATGAAAAAACATTGTCCAACTTGCATATATCCTTTCTATTTTACTGCTGTATTGTTCTGAATTCCTTAGTTGCTTTCTCACTCAACAAATAGTTTCCAGCCACATTACTTCATTTAACCACTGGATCAAGTCACTTTGTGAAGTGGCGAGTTTTCCTGCTTGAAGGGTTGGCATGGGTTAAGAGTGATCACCTCCAGAATTAAACCAAGGTTATCTTCCAGTGCGTAACCATGTTTAATCGCATATTTTGAGATTACTTCGGGGAGGTTTTTAAGCCTAACCCTAACATGATATTGGATGTACATGGTGCAGTTCAGCAATGATTATTAAAAAACCTCAGGAGTTTTATAGTATTCCGCTAGTGTTCAATGAAGACCAGAGCTGAACTAGATTTTTGTCCTTCAATTTTTACAGTTAAAGCAACTGGTGGAAGTACTGCACCTATGCTGCAGTGATGATAGTAGTTATTATAATATATATTATTTTGTTGGGATCTGTGGATATTTGTAATGCAGAATTAGGAATGATTTTTTTAATGATTTAATTACTTTAGTATGGTGAATTTCAGAGTAAATGTTTAAAGAAGTAGGTTACTCTTATGACTTTTTAATAAATATTAAGGTTTGAGAGCTTCTGAGTTTTCAGGCTGTTTGTTTGTAATTTCAATTTTTTTTAATATAATTTTTATCTAAAATCATTATAACAATCGTTATCTAGCATCTCGCAATGATATTCTTGTCACCAAAGTGCAAGCTCTAGTGGACGGTATGAAAATGGACTTTCTGACTAACTCAAGGGAACGTATAAGATCTTTTTGTTTATCCTAAAAATAAGAGCACTTTATCTTTAAAACAGAAACCCATATCTAATAATCAATATTGTAAGCTTTCAATTTAATGATTCAAATGGTTTTGTTCCTATAAATAAAAACCAACCTTGATTGTAATCATGTACCTTTTAAGAGGTAAATACTTCCTTCTACATATCCGCTCGCAAGAGTTGCTTTGTCAGATTTCTATGTAAATAAACCAGTTAATCCAACATTTCTGTCCAAACCATAACCAGTAAATTGGTGACCGCAGAGTGACGAAAGATGAAATTAGCGACGATGCCTCTGTCAGTCTACCTCCTTTCACGGCACACAACCCAGAATAGTGGATCTTTATGGCATAAACTAACTTCATGTCAAAGAAGATCACCTCATCTTCAGGAACAACTGATGCTGTATTCTAATCCATACTGATAGTCTTTGAACAAATCAAAGAATGGTCGGGCGACCCAGATACCACAGTCGCATATGAAAATCTGAAGGTCCACCTGAGGTCATCCTTCAGTTTGCTTCCAGACCTCAGAGCTAGAAGATTTCTGGACAATAAAGGAATGACAATAGACTAACGGCTCGACATCTACAAGCAACTCCAATCACCAGTAACAATACCCGCTGCAGATGCCCAACCAGAGATGATGCTGGACTTGAGTGTGTGAAGTCCTTCTGACGAAGTTACCATATATAACAGATGAGGCAATTCCAAAAGTATCCCTTTAAGGATTTCCTATAAATGGTAGTGTATGTTCACCTGACCTAGATATTGGTAGAACATATTAAAAACAAGACCATTAGATTTTATAAAAAAAAAAAAAAAAAAAAAAAAAAAAACAATGAATATAGTAGCAAAAATTTAAACATTTATTATTACAATATAGTGTCTCAGTAATATCACTGACTAAATACTGATGCCACCCAGATTCGGTGTCCATGGCACTGGACTCATGTCCCCTCGTCTTGAATCTCTCACAACCCATAAAAAAACTACCATAAATCTAACGAGATCCATATGATTGATCCAACAATACAAATACAAAATCAGACCACATAACCTTCAGTAAACAAACTTCAGATAAACAAATATAAATGGTTTGAACCTTCCTAAGAATATGCCGTCATGAAGTAAACTCGAATAATGTATAAAAAAATCTCTAAAAATACAATAATGGTAGTAAAAAATATATAAGTTACGAGATTTAATTTTACGGGACTAGTGATATGGACGTCGAGAAAAATTACTTTATCTCAGTTGATGTGTGCCAACCAAATATTGAGACCAACCTCAAAGTAACCAGACTTCTTAATGTGCCTAAAGAGTTCGCTGTAGATATTAGATCCTCTTGCCGACCTGAGCTGTAGAGTACCGAGAATAACAGACGGCCATAACTTGCAAAAGGCGGAGAACATTGCCGCCAGCCGCTGCTCTGTGGTTCAGCATGTACACTTCTTATTTTACCATATTAGCAGAGAATAAGATCCCCCAAAAAACTCACTGTAAAAATTTCTAAAATAGTTTTCATAATTGAACACAGACAAGTTTACTTCATGTTTATCCAACATTTCCCCTAATTTTGTCTCGGGCAAAAATTCCATCATAAGACTTAGATCCTATGGCACCTACATCCATATACTGAGACCTATACTCAGAATTAACAACTACAAGAAGAGTCACAGAGTAGAGCTTTTTTAGAATGAAAGTACGAGTTCCTAAAAAGGCTGGGTACTATACGTGAATGCGTTTCCCATCTAATACTCTTAAGGGTGTGCTCAAATCCATGGGTTGTCGCCTTCCATTCCACGAGTGCTGGGAATCTGCGTGACCTCATCTACAAAGGCTTGAACAATAGTCCGACAAGTCTGAGGCACACAATTCTACTGATTATGTTAGAAATCGTTTGAAATGAAAAGGACCGGCTATTGTAGGATTCTCCTGTTACAAGGAAATGTAGAGTATTTGCAATATGGATGCCTGGCTAGATGGGTCTCTTCCAGAATGTCAGGGTCTTAGTTAGTTTATATATAGGGTTTGACACATTTCACAATTTCATCAAAAAAGTACCTCTCTAATCCCAGTAAAATTCCTGTATTGTGTTAGATTTCCAGTTGCCAATTCTTGCATCAAGTTGCCATAGTATCCTTTCTCCTTTGTGTTGGAAGTATGGCTGAATCCACACAGAAAGGAAGTATGGCTGAACCCAGCAATGTCTTGGATTCCTACACTCCTTCTTAAGTAACTGTTGATGTTTATACAGAATTCTTAACTGCAACATGGAACCTTCATAATTGAAAATAGATTTTACTAAATCATGGTTATGTTAGTTTTCTGGTATGAGGTATAACATCTATATTGTCCATGTTCTTCCAAAAGTTCAATCTTAGAGGTAATGCTTTTTCTGTGTGCAATTGGAACGAGAATAGCCAGTGCAGTGTTCAACCTGCTATTTATGTATGTGGTATATTCATGTACATGATAGTCACATCATCATAACTCATGTTGCTATGTGATTTACCTCCTGCGTAAGTACATAGTCATCATTCC
>NC_090727.1:138227571-138232571 GCF_036898095.1 Palaemon carinicauda | reverse complement strand
TTTGACAAAATGTTATGCTTTAATTCATTTTTTTTCATGGAGGAAGGGGTTTCAGTTTTTCCTGTTTGAAAGAAACATTATTTCTTATTTGTGTTAATTTTATGTAAGAATTCCCCATTATTATTATTATTATTATTATTATTATTATTATTATTATTATTATTATTATTATTATTATTATTATTATTATTATTATTAAAGCTGAAAGCCCCGCTTTAATATTTCGTTTCCTCTTTTGTCAGTTTAATTTCGGGTCCGGTCCACGTAAGGGCACCATTTTACTCCGTATATCAACATCTGTACTTATTTTCCAGACGTTTGTTAATCGATAAACCGGTTTAATTAAAAAGATTCCATGACGTTTGTTGGGGGGGTTTGTTTGAAATAACTCTCAATGTCTTTATAAAGTTAAAAGCATTTGGATTAAAGTCTAAAAAAAAGTAAATTGTTGTTTTCTTTATTTGAATCGATCAAAGTAGAAACGTGAAGCGATATCTTGACAGTATAATTTATACAAAAATTATCTTTACCTAACTTCCTTTCTTTTCTGTCTCGTCTACAATAATTATTGAATTTCGCGGAGCTGAAAGAATTATCTCCATTCAGAAATATTGTATGAAAATGACCCATTTTGAAAACGGTACCTTTTTTATTTTTGGTAAATCCTCTTAAGATTAATCAGCGAACATCAGTGAATGATAACGGTTGTCATTGGTCATTGGTTTACAAATAGAAGTGAATGATAACCTTGCTTGCTTGCTTGTAGATTGACTGGCCCTTACGGCCAAGCACGGGCTCTTGCAACATTGCAGCCCGTAGGATTAATAACCAGTTTGTTTTAATACGGATAGCAATCGATGACATACAAATGCGTCCTCACTGAAGCAGACATTTGCCAAAAATAATCCATTTGCAATGTTAGCATCTGAAGGCCGATGGGAAGGGCTGCTACATGACCTTATCCAGCTAAGTTTTGACGGGAAAGACAAGTGGAGGAATTGAGAAAAAATCGCCTTGCGAAAAAAGGGCAGGTTATTGAATAATAAGCCAAAGAATCTGAACATTAAATTTCTTCTTTTCCACATACCGTGTGCTACTGAATGGATCGAAAGGGATTTTTATTACTTAAATCTGGCCTTAATGTAAGCAAAGGCTCTTGCTTCAGTAAAGTTTAGGAAATTTAGGTTATTGTGAAAATATAGAAATAACATTAGAATCTTATATATATATATATATATATATATATATATATATATATATATATATATATATATATATATTAGAGATATTTCCCAAGGCTTACATAATGCAGTGTACTGCTCGTGTATCACACACGCTCGTACACTGTAACGGTATCTTTTTTATATTGTCGTTATTGCTCTCCCCTCTCACTAATAACCAGTTCATGCCTGTATTTTTCTGCATCATTGTGTTTGACATTTTGTGCCATTCTTGACTGGAACGGGTTGTATATATACTCATGCTTCATCCAAATAAAGTTAGTTGCATTCGACTCTTTCTCTCACTCACCTACTAACGGCTTACTTGCACAGCAGTGTCACTGTAGCACATTATCCTGTCGATTTTAACAGCCCTAAATAAATGTTTGTATGAAAGGGCTAATACTTTCGACAAATTAGAGGCGAGCCATGTTCGTTACAGAGGCTGTCACTCTAGCACCGTGCCAGTCCAAAAGGCCGAAATTTATTTCATTAATTCATTCATCCAATGGTTTATTAATTCATGGGCACTTAGATTATACCATCCATATGTCCATGGGTTATTTTATTAATTCTCTCATGCATTCATTCTCACACCCATTAATTAATGCATTTGTCATTCATTTTGCCACCGAAATTAGCTTCTTGATACAGCCAAGTCTGTGGAAAGGTTTTAAATGATGACAAAAGGTATGCTTGTGAAACCACCATAACGAATATACGTGACCTGATTCCCAACAACACTGACTACTAAGTAAACAAAGTTTGATACCAGAACTGCAGCAAAGCATGGGACGAAACGGGCTTGATTGACACGTACTCCAGAGCACGTGGTAATAAGTGGATTGCTAAATTTGCTCCTAATTATTTTTTTTTATTTGTAGATGGAAAAAAAGGATTAATACTTGAACTGCTACATTCCCTTTTTTAACTCAAGGTTTTGGCATTACTAATCTTTGATTTTGGGATGTTAAAAAAATTTAATTAACACTGGTCTCGTGAAAAACTTGGTCACGTAACTTATAAATAAGAATGAGTAACAAGCATTCTATACATCGGACAATTATTATTATTACTATTATTACTAGCTAAGCTACAACCCTAGTTGGAAAAGCAGTATGGTATAAGCCCATGGGCTCCAAGAGGGAAAATAGCCCACTGAGAAAAGGAAACAAGGAAATAAACTTCAATAGAAGTAATTAACAATTAAAATAGAAAATATTTTAAGAACAGTAAAAATATTATAAAAGATTTTTTCGTATACTGTATGATCTATAAGAATTGTAAAAGAGAAACAGAAATAAGATAGAACAGCTTGCATTAGTGTACTCTCAAGCAAGATAACTCTTAACTATAGACAGTGGAAGACCTTGGTACAGAGTCTATAGCACTACCCACGACTAGAGAACAATGGTTTTGATTTTGGAGTGTCTTTCTCCTAAACGAGCTCTTTACCAAAGCCTAAGAGTCTCTTCTATTCTTGCCTAGAGGAAAGTAGCCACTGAACAATTACAACGCAGTAGTTAACCCATTGAACAAAGAAGAATTGTTTGGTAATCTGATCTGTCAGGTGTATGAGGACAGAGGATAATATAAAAAGAATAGGCCAGACTATTCGTTGTATGTGTAGATAAAGGAGAAATGCACCGTAATCAGAGGGAGGGATACAATGTGGTACTTTAGCGGTGTATCACAACGGGTGGCTGGTGCTTTGGCCAACCTAGTGGTACAATTCGTTTGTTCTCGCATTTTTGTTGTGCCAGATTTAAGAGGAATTTATTGAATTTTGTGTTATTACATTTCCCCTTTATATATTGGGTATGCTTGCGTAATAAAATCTCAGCACCGTAAAAAAAAAATCCGAATTTGTTGGTCCAGCCAACTCCGATTTTAGATATATCCGATTGCATTGGAATTTCGGCACCTGCCGTTCTACCAGAGTCGTTTCCGATACATACAGTTCTTTTTTTTTCTTTTTCATCGGAAGTGCGGGCTTTTATATTTTTTCCCGACCTTTACATTTATGTTTGAATTATGTTTTGAAGTTATTTGTGAAGGGGAATGGTAATTGCACAGTTAGTATTGCTTTTCAGAACCGTTAGACTTTTTCAATTTCAACGACCTACCAGTTAGTTGCTCTCTGGAAAAAAATTTTCGATGTATGGGCAGTCTTGTAAGTGCAAATAATTATTACTTGAAATACGCTCATTTAAATTTCCTTTCTGTGAGATTGGATTGGATTCATAGATATAGGCTATATAGGCAGTCGCTGGGACCTGTGAGGCCATTGTTCTCCCAAGTGCATCTAGGGTAAAACCTCATGAGGGTAGAAGTTAGATGTTGAACAGAACGATGGAAGTGATCATTGCGGTAAATTAGAAAAATGATTTATAACCTTTTTTACGGAGCCCCCTCAAATGAGATGTTGGTAGTTGTATGGTTTCCGTATTGGAGAGATTTGCAAGGAAAGGTAAAGGCGTCTGGTTTCAGTTAAAGTTTCATTAGAATGGATACTCACCAGAACGTCAGCCGGGCAAGCTTAACCCCCCAACCCCCAGTGGTGAAACAGCACAGCAGTGGCCTCCCCATTAAACAGCATAAACTCACGGACCCGGACGGGGATCGGTCTGCCGCCATGCGAATGCTAGGCAAACACGTTACCACTGTACTAGCCAAGAATTGTATAAGTGTGGCTGCAAGAAGGAATGCCATGGCAGGTGAAGTACTACAAGAATGGACTTAACTGCATATGCTAAATCTAATTGATACATAAAACATATCCTTATCCATCAAAAGATATATACATTTATATCTTGGGTGGCCATATTGGAAAGACAGGTTCAGTTTATGTCTTAATAAGTTAAGATATCAAAATATGTATTCACAATCATTGTATGGACAGTATACAACTGTTGCAGGCTTATGGAATGAAAATGATATAGAGCAAATTTGCTGGTATTTTGAAAAAGTGTCAGTCATTTTGAAAATAGCCATATGTTGAGGTTGATTTTGATTGTGGATAATAAGAGTTTTCATGCCTATTTTATTGTTTGTAATATAATTTGCACTTTTTACCCTACTCCCCGCTCTACTATACTGTAGTGTTAGATACGATATTGTAAGAGTAAAATAAGAAAAAAATTGATAATTTTAAGATGAGTGAACTGCTACTTCTCCGAATTACTTTTTATCTAGATTTATTATTAGTTGTACACCCAGTAACAAAACCGGTGTCGCCTGGCCAGACCTGACTTGGAGAGATCATGCCCCTCTTGCCCTGGAAGACGGTCGACGTTAAACAACCGAGACATCGTTAGGATGGTTTGAATGTGAGGAGGGAAATTACCTATCACTCAAAGAAAGGCGATGAAGAGAGAGAACTTTTTTATTCTTTTAAGAAATGTAATCTAATATTATTTCGAAGCTAATTCATCAAAAGATTTTATCATAACTTTATGTGAATTTTCCTATCCTATTTCTATATAAAATTTTCTTGAATATTATTTGAACTGACTATTCATATTAATATTCATAACATGGAAATATCCTTCACTTGCATTTTCTTAAGCAATTCCTCTCTCTCTCTCTCTCTCTCTCTCTCTCTCTCTCTCTCTCTCTCTCTCTCTCTCTCTCTCTCTCTCTCTCTCCACATACATACACACTGTAGCTTATGCATTATATGTAGGGGCTAATAATGTATCGTTTCAAATAGCACCTATTGGGTCACCAATCATTAATAAGTGACCTTTGTTCAGAAATTTCGAATGTAATGAGTTTTAA
>NC_090727.1:138205071-138222571 GCF_036898095.1 Palaemon carinicauda | reverse complement strand
TGAGGTGCCTTATTTCTAGCATTAAGGTTTTTTTACCTCTATTTTGAGGTGCTTTATTTCTAGCATTAAGGTTTTTTAACCTCTATTTTGAGGTGCCTTATTTCTAGCATTAAGGGTTTTTTAACCTCTCTTTTGAAGTGCCTTATTTCTAGAATTAAGGTGTTTTTTGCCTCTATTTTGAGGTACCTTATTTCTCGTATTATGGACTTTTTTTTACTTCTATTTCAAGGTGACTTACCTCTAGCATTAAAGGCTATTTTACGTCTTCGTTTAAAGGCTCTTCGTTGCTGTTCTCTTCTGTCTGTTCTAGTCTTTCATGATCTTTAGGTTTTTGGTTGCCTTTCATATTTCATCTTCGTTTCCTTAGTTCGTCAATTTCCTCCCTGATTTCATCGTATTCTTTCCTAGTCCGTCAGTTGCCTTCTAGATTTCAAGAGAGATTTCTGTGCTGCGTGTCTTCATTTCGTCAGATTCCTCAGAGAAATCGATGGCATCCATGTCTTTGTCCATCAGGGCGATGGGTAAAGACAGGAATGCTATAAATTTTCTCTGCATACGTCATTACGCTAAAGCAAACGATGAGCAACACAATATATTTACCGATACGATCTGGATATGTCCTTTCTTCAATGTCGAATTTTGGGACTATCCTGTTGAAGAACCACAGGTCGCTCACCTTTCAGCTGAACCATTCTGTCTCCGTCCTTATTTCCTTAGTTCCAATAGTCTCCAAAAGCCCAAGCAAAGGATCATTCAAGGCGCGTATATTATATTCTTCAAAGCTCGACAACTTCTGGAGCAACCACCAAAACCAGCTGTAGATGAAGGTGTTCTGAAGAGCCTCCTGTTGATCCTGTAGTTGTAATACACAATTCTCACAGTCAGCTTCCTGTTTTAAAAATAGACATTAACAATGTTCACTGCGTTGCATGCTTAGTTTGAAAAAAAGAGAGCAGGTCTTCAGAAGTCATTTGCATCTCGGGGCGGAGCCGTTCAGAACTTCTCCGTGAAGATTCTATTCTGGAGTCATTTAGAACTCCATGCTAAGTTTACGGCTATGTCTTCTGAAGCATTTGAAGATCCCGGAAATTTTTCTTCAGGTGACGTTCAGGGAGCTCCAGGAAGAATCTGTTCTGGGGTCATTCCGAACTCCATGCTAAGTCTACAGGTGTTTCTTCTGAAGGCATTTGGAAATCCTGGAAAATTTTCTTCCCAAGCCGTTCAGAGATTCTGTTCTAGGGTCATTCAGAACTCCATACTAAGTCTATGGACATTTCTTCTGAAGCCATTCGGATATCCGTGAAGATTTTCTTCCGAAGCTGTTTAGGACTCGCGAAAAAACTCTTCTTTCGTTTCAATAAACCCATCATTATTATCATCATCATCATCATCATCATCCATCATCATCATCATAATAATAATACCAATAATAATGATAATGATAATAATGTTAATGATAATGATAATAATAATGATGATAATAATAGTAATAATATTTGTAATAATAATAATAAACTACATTTATGGATTTGAGTCTGAAAGTTCTGAAGTCGTTCGACGCTCGGATTTGCAATTTGAAGGAAAAGTTAAGAGACTGAATAGGAAGATGAAAAGATGATTAATACTAAAATTCATTAATTTCATTATTAAGCAACGCCTGCAGCGCACTCGGCTATCGAACGAGGGCGAAGGGTAATTGACGTTTTCCGCAAGCTGCATTGAAATAACCGAAGGCTTCGACTTATTTTTTCAGGTTTGAGATTTAAAACAACCCATTTCCGGTACGAATAGATATCAAAGCCGTTCGAAACACAGAAAATACGTCTCGGAAAAACGCATTTCACGAGTACTTTTCTGAGGAATTCATTTTAGATAATCAATAATGATGTAATATTCACATGATTTTTCCAATGGAATTATTACTTTCTAGATTTTTTTCGAAAGCGATGGATGTTACTATGTGTATATGTTATGTTTCTACCAATGGCTTATATATTCACACACACACACACACACACACACACATATATATATATATATATATATATATATATATATATATGTATATAGATATATATCATTTCCTCCTACCCCTATTGACGCAAAGGGTCTCGGTTAAATTTCATTAGTCATCCCTATCTTGAGCTTTTAATTCAATACATTTCCATTCATCATCTACTTCACGCTTCATAGTCCTCAGTCATGTAGGTCTGGGTCTTCCAACTCTTCTAGTGCCTTATGGAGCCCAGTTAAACGTATATATATATATATATATATATATATATATATATATATATATATATATATATATATATAATGTACATTTGTGTATGTCATCAGGCGTGACTGGTCCACTATAGAAAAAAGACCCCAGACATGCCACTTTATAAGTTCGTCTTCTCTTCCTTCCCCTGCTTCTCTTATAATCTCTAGGCACACATTCTACAATTCTTAATGTCCATCTATTGTCTGACATTCTCATTATATGTCCTGCCCATGTTCATTCCTTTTTCTTACATGTTAGAATATCTTCTACTTTAGTTTGCTCTCGTATCCTAGTTGCTCTTTTTATGTCTCTTGCTGTTAATATTTTCATTATTCTTTCCATAGTTCTTTTAAGTTATAATCAGCTTATGTTGTAAGACCTTTAGTAAGGCTCCAAGTGTCTGATGCTTAAGTTAATACTGTTAGGACCATCTCATTAAATAATTCCATTTTCAGAAAAAAGACATTATATATATATATATATATATATATATATATATATATATATATATATATATATATATATATATATATATACATAAACACATATATAATGAATACACAACGTCTCATCGGCGTCCAAAATCGAAGACAGCTTCTCCTCGGACAGATCGTCCTGCAGATAGTTTTCAGGATAACAGCAGAACTACATTTACTTTTCTCCATTAATTGCTTGGTATCGACATGTGTTTCGGATCACTTCGAGGCCCTTCTTCAGGACTACATTGACTTTAGGAACTACACTTTAATATAAAGGTTATGGTGGTGAAAATTTGATCAAATTTTCACCATCATAACCTTTATGTTAAAGTGTTGTCTGTCCTAAGTACATTTATTCATTAGCAATCTCTAGAGGTTCCTTCGTAACCCTTATAGGTTGTCTCTTCATTTCCTTGAACATTATCTTAGTTTTACTCATTTATTTTTAGTCCTACATTTCTGCTTTCTCTATTCAAATCTTTTATTATCTTCTGCAATTCTTCCCATGATTCACTAATAGAACTATGTCATCTGCAAATCTTAGGTTGCTAAAGTATTTCCAATTTATGTTAATTCTTATATTTTCCCAATCTAAATTCTAAAAAACTTCTACGCATGCTGGGAGTAATTTAGGAGAGAGGGGGTCACCCTTTCTAAAGCGTTTCTCAATCAGATTTTTTTTACTATCTCTTTTTAGTTTCTCTGTAGATATCGTAAAGATTTTCAACAAATAGAAAGACTGAGCCTTAACCAAGAGAGCAGGCAGGCTTTAGAAGCGTGTGTTCATCAACTGACAATATCCATGTAATTAACCAGTTAATAGAAACATCAAAAGAGTATGACTAGCCTCCATATATGGCATTTATAGACTATAAGAAAGCTGTTGATTCCCAAACTTCAGCAGTAATGTAAGCACTTCAAAGACGAGAAATTAATGCATCTCAATGTTAGAACTCTAGAAGATATTCATCATATAAATACATATCTCTCTCTCTCTCTCTCTCTCTCTCTCTCTCTCTCTCTCTCTCTCTCTCTCTCTCTCTCTCTCTCTCCACACACATACATACACACTGTTTCAAATAACACCTATTGGGGTAACCAATAATCAATAAATGGCTTTTGTTCAAACTTCTTAAGGCAATGAGGTTTAAAGGTTTAGTTGTTGATTCCAGTGTTTTTCTTTGATTTCGATCATGAGCCACGTAGCTCGATGTGGTTGGGGTCAGCTTTTGGCACGGGCTACTTGGCTCCGGCCCTCTTAGAGAATATAGTATTATTTGCTATATCAATTATATTAGTTTAAGGTTAGAGATTTAAATTGTATCATCAGTCACCATAATTGATATTGTTTCAGAAGTGATTGGTAAAAATAAAATATATGAAATGGCAACCTTTTGTTTCCCAAGCACCAATTTTTTTCAATTCTAATTCCGATGCACCACACAACATTTAACCCCCTTTCGACATATTTGGCGGTTTTTTTCCCTTTCTCTTTTTTCATGATTATTTTGCGTCTAGACGAAGAAAAATAAGGAAAAATTCATAAAAAAAAAGAAAAAGGAAAATCGAAAATCTGGTAGATAGAATTATTCGGGTTATAAAGAAGTTTTGATGGTATGATTTTCAATACATTTGGTGTCAGATTAGTGGAGAAAATTGTACCTAAATTTGTTTTGAAAATCATGATTTTTGCTAAGAAATTAAAAAAAAAATTTCATCAAATTACTTGAAACTTGTATATGATTTAGGTATGATATATCTCTAAGCTCTAAAACATATACAGTATAGCAATGGTGTATTTTGAATAATTAGGAATAAAAATGCAGGACATAGCAGACGGTCCCGTTGAATTCTTTTTTATTTTATCTAGAAATCAGTATTATTAGTATTATTTTTTTACAAGCAGGCATATTTTTTTTCTTTTATTATCTCTGGGGTATAGTGCGCCATTTGTAATCGTGCAATGCGCCGTAGGTTGGTCACCCCTGGTATATAGGATGTAGGGTATAAATATTATACTATTAACACATTGTTTACTCATATTATCTGATTTGGTGTCAATAACCTTAGAGGTCAGGACACCAGACAACTCCTAATCAATCGATCAATCAATCAAATTAACTGGGCAAGTCGCTCACTTCCAAGCGAACCCCCTTCCCTGGTGACGATTGCTCAATGCTCATAGGTCGGAGTCTAGCTGGCTTCACCCTCCCCAAGGTAAAAGGAAATATTTCCTTAGCATTGACTCTTCGTATTGTTGTGATTTTATTTGTGATGTTTCATGACCTGATGTCCAACACCTTATAGGTGTTTCCCAGGTAAGCTCTTCAAGAAATCCATTACTCTCGTTATGTCTTCAATCAGTCTTTAGCATATTTACTTCGTTATTTGTAGTTATGAAATTATTGTAAACACGTGAACAAATGTATGAAATATTGTCGTCTTAGTATTTTGTTTTTCAACTTCCACCAGAAGGATCTTATCATAACTACGAGACCTTTACACCTCGAACATGTGGTGATGGGGTTGGGATATAATCAGGTGGTGGTTAAAGATGATGGCTGGTAGGTGGTAATCGAGTGACCTTAATGTATGGCTTTACGAGGTTTGCTTATCAACATTTGTGAAGTGATGAAGATGATGTGATGATGATGATGATGATGATGATGATGATGGTAATACCCTTATTGATAACAATTAATATCAATGATTCCATGAAATAAATCAAATTGTTATTCATTTATCATTTTTACATGCAATATGGCATAAAATGCAGCCAATTGAAATGATGGCGATATTTAAAAACTATTGCTGTTAACTCAACTAAGTTTTTACATATATGCAAATCCTATACTAGATTAGGGTGTCCTATAGTGTCTTCTCAGTCTAGAATAATTAAATATTAAAATTGCTAATTTGTTGCCATGATGACTAATACAAACATCGGTTACAAAACTTGGCGTGTAACATTTGTTTTGGGTAACGTATACCCGTATAGTCCAGGCTAAAGATGTGGCTTGAGCTGGTTTTAGATATTCATACTAATTGTCCAAAGAATCGATAACCAACAAATTTTGTGGTCGCCAGCCTTTCAAAACCAAACCAACATGCAAGAAAAGTGTAAGATCAAGATTATTGACTTATTTCTTCCGGTTATATATAGGTTTCTACTGCAAGTTTACAATATTATTGTAAAACTAAAATCTCCCTTGTCAAAATTGTCCAAAGTAATAAAGTTTTCGTAATTAGGGATATCATTTTCAATAATTGGACTGTTAATTGTCGGAATGTGATGAGTCATATATGACTTACAAATAGCTTTAATCTTTACAAGCTGAACCGAAAACAAAACCTAAATAGCAGATGGACGGACAGCAATACTTAATAGCCACAATTCATGACAATGGTATCAACAAAGTTATGATTGACTTCGCTCAATGTTCCTTAAACATAGGTGCCTGTTCCCTTAAGAGGTGTGTGGTCGATTCCTAACCATATGAATATGAATAATTAGAAAAAAAATATTACGTTTTATTCGCAGGTTTATTTTTTTCCTGTGAAAACAGTAATACAGCATTTGTCCTAGAAGCAATTTTTCATTTAATACACATCGGATCGACTTTATATCATAGCAATTACGCGTTTTTTCTCTTGTATTTCAATACTTCAGGGGTTCAAGAATTTTATGCTGATTTGAAAAGAGAGCATGCATTGAAAAAAAGGTTAAGAACCACTGATCGCTATGAGCGTTCATGAAATAAAATAAGACATTGGTTCCTTACTGCTGTTACGATTCAATAAAAGGGAATATGCCTGGGGGTTTTCAGTGAAGTATCATTAATCATCGCATTTCTTTGAGTGCTATTGGTAATTTCTCTACCCCTCACATTCGAACCATCAAACGATGTCTTAGTGGTTTAAACGTCGGCCACCTTTCAGGGCAAGGGCATGATCTCTCCAAGTCAGGTGTGGCGAGGCGACACCGGTTTTGTTGCTGGGTGTACCAAACGTTGGACGTTATATTTTTGTGGATTTTGTGATTAATATTATCTTCCAGTAATTTACAAATCTACAGTTATGCTTAGCAGCTTTGGCCTTTCTTAGTAATCACAGCACGACATTTGTCCTCGGATAGGTTGTTAATGTCTTAGGTTTACAAATATCGATTTGCCATAATTAAGGAATTTTTTCCTCAAGCAGCTCATATCAGCTGTAAAGGATATTTAATTTATATACTATTTATTTTGGAGAATTGGAAATGCTACTCCATTAAGTATATATGGCTGTGGCTGCTAAATACCTTTAACCTCTGAATACATATTCTAACAATAATAATTGAATCCCTATTTTGCCTTTTGTTTTTTGACTCGTGTGATGCTCTTCTTTCCGTTGTGATACATGGCCAAGAATAATTGTTAATGGGCACCATAATGATTACAGGAAAATAATCTCTGGTGTTTTTGGCCCTTTACCTTCTATATTAGGACAGTGTACTCGAGCCGTCAAAAAGGACGTCTAAATATTTAGATAGATATGTACACACACACACACACACACACACACACACACACACACACACACACACACACACACACAACCCTTCCCACTCCCGTTTCCTAGCTAACCCGCTGGTTTGGCAATTTGTGGGAGAGCGTAGTAACTGTAGTTTCTTGTGTGAATTTCGGGGTACTCCCTCTAAATAGGGCACTACCACTCCTCCCCCTCCCCAACTGAGCATGACAAGAAATCTCTCTCTCTCTCTCTCTCTCTCTCTCTCTCTCTCTCTCTCTCTCTCTCTCTCTCTCTCTCTCTCTCTATATATATATATATATATATATATATATATATTATATATATATACACATATATGTATGTATGTATGTATGTATGTATAGTCCCATTTGCTCTTTATTAGGATAGGTCTTGAACACAACCTAATTACTTAGGTAAATAATGCTACCCTTTTTTTAATCAATCAAATCTCGTAAATGCAAACCTGTGGTTTCTGAATCTCTTAACAGATATGTAGCTAAAATAAGTTCATGGTGTAAGTTATGGGGGATGAATTTAAACCATAATAATGACCAAAAAACAAATAAATATCATTGTTTGTAAATCTATAAGAATTGATCCCCCACCACTAAACAAATTAAATTTCCCTCATTAAATATTTTAATTGGAAATATTTCTTAAATTTAATAGCTCCTCAAAAATGTTTAAGAGTTACTCTTGATTACAAATAAACTTTTGAGAAACATATCAGGTCTTATCACTTCTTGTACAGAACAAATAATCGGTATATTGAGAAGAGCCTTGGAGATTTATCCTGAGAAATGTTTAAATTATCTTATTCTTCCTTGACTTGAGCATCTCCCCCCCCCCCCCCCCCTCGTTTTGTTCTCAACTGACCGTTATCTTGAAATTATCAGATATAAACTTAGTTCATTTAATTAATCAGCCATGATCTATGTAGTAATCGCTGGCATACTGTATGTCGTCCAATATGCTCTGTCAATGCTTTAGAAGATTTTTCAAAATTCCACCATCCTTTATATTTAAAAGTTTCTATATTATACCAACTACCGCATAGACCCTAGTGCTGAAAATTAATTTAATTCTAATAATTTTGTAAGGCTCATTTTAACACAGTACTCTGTAAGTTCAGTCCCACTGTGGCCAATCATGGAGTAATTTTCTGACAATAGAATTGAAGTGTTGTGATACCTAGTGGAAACGCCAGAGACTTGCTACATGGAGACCTGTGTTCGCGTGGCAATCACTTCTTTATGACTGCCACTTTAATAAACAAAACCTGGTCAGCATTGGGAGCTGAAGGTTCAGGGGTACCGCTATGTTTCCCTGGTGTGTTATCAACCTCTATTGTCTGGTCTTCCATTATTATTATTATTATTATTACTATCCAAGCTACAACCCTAATTGGAAAAGCAAGATGCTATAAGCCCAGGGGCTCCAACAGGGAAAAATAGCCCAGTGAGGAAAGGAAATAAGGAAATAAATAACTGAAGAGAACAAATTAACAATAAATCATTCTAAAAAAAAAAAAAAGTAATGTCAAAAGAGATATATCATATATAAACTATTAACAACGTCAACAACAAATATGTCATATATAAACTATAAAAAGACTCATGTCCGCCTGGTCAACAAAAAAGCATTTGCTCCAACTTTGAACTTTTGAAGTTCTACTGATTCAACAACCCGATTAGGAAGATCATTCCACAACTTGGTAACAGCTGGAATAAAACTTCTAGAGTACTGCGTAGTGTTGAGTCTTATGATGGAGAAGGCCTGGCTATTAGAATTAACTGCCTGCCTAGTATTACGAACAGGATAGAATTGTCCAGGGAGATCTGAATGTAAAGGATGGTCAGAGTTATGAAAAATCTTATGCAACATGCATAATGAACTAATTGATCGACGGTGCCAGAGATTAATATCTAGATCAGGAATAAGTAGTAGAGTGGGCTTTGGTACACTCCTCTCTCTCTCTCTCTCCTCTCTCTCTCTCTCTCTCTCTCTCTCTCTCTCTCTCTCTCTCTCTCTCTCTCTTTATATTTATATATATATATATATATATATATATATATATATATATATATATATATATATATACTGTATATATATACAGTATATATATATATATATATATATATATATATATATATATATATATATATAAATATATACACACATCGGTGTCTAGGCTATTGTGTGACAAGCACAATGACGTGAACCTTTGTCGTAGCTGCTATGAGCGATTTTTCAACTATTAAAAGTCCGAACCCTGACCAAATTATTTTTTTTATTTCCTTTGTTTTAGCTGGATAAATAATCAGTCAGCCACAAGCTTTCTCGCTTTTGAGTCTGGTGATCGATAAACATGAATCATTATGCATTTTTTTTTTTTTGTAAATATGATTTGAACTGTAATGCATCCGCAAGCAATATATAAATACATATAAAGGAAAGTGTGTAGGACAACTTGAGTAATAGTAGCACCAACTTATCCTGAAGAGAATCTACTGTACTCAAGATTCCAAAGTCTACCTTCAGAGAAAGCGACATATTGGTGAAATTTTGGAATGGTAAGGAAATCTCGTTATAATGACAGGATACAATTCCCTTATTTTTCTTCAAACTCATTTTTGTTACGTGCTGAGAGAGAGAGAGAGAGAGAGAGAGAGAGAGAGAGAGAGAGAGAGAGAGAGAGAGAGAGAGAGAGAGAGAGAGAGAGATATGCTGTCCGTTAAATAAAAATGCGAAGATTTCTTCTCGTTTAATGATATAATATCATCATCCGTTACTTGCTCAGTGCAGAACAAAAGCCTCGGTCATGTCCTTCCACTTGCGTCTGTTCATGGTGTTTCTGTGGTAGACCACGCCCGCAAACTTACTTAGTTCGTCGATCCATCGTGTTCTTTAGGGACCAATTCAGTTTTTCTTAATAACCATCTTCTGTCAGTTATTCTCATTATATGTCCTCCCCCTATCCATTTCTTTTTCTTACGTGTTAGAATATCTTCTACTCTGGTTTGCTCCCGTACCCAGGGTGCACTTTTTCTGTTTCTTAGTGTTATTTCCATCATATTTCTTTCCATAGCTGTTTGAGTTGTAACTAGCGTGTATATATATATATGTATATATATATATATATATATATATATATATATGTATATGTATATATATATATATATACACACGCACACACACACACACACATATATATATATATATATATATATATATATATATATATATATATATATATATATATATATATATATATATAATCTCCGCGTCCGTCAGACAGAATTTAAAGATCAGGGGAAAATGTCCGATGACCCCGTGTGCAGTGTTATGATGAGTGGCACTTTCTCAACTGACTAAAGATGGCGACGATGCCCAGTAACACCCCCCCCCCCCTTTGTACTGTTCCCAGGTGGGTGTGATGTAGGGTTTACGGGGGACGTAAATCATGGCGCCTCGTTGCTGTGGATTCTGCTGAATGCACGTCTAATGTGAATCCACATTTGATCTATGTACATGTGCTGAACCCGGATTCAGACGCCTGGGACATCGTAAGAAAGGACGTGGCACTAACGGCCTATGGGGAGCACTTGACTCCCGATTACCACCTCCACGCTAAGACCACTCATGAATGGCAGAGGCAAGGGACAGTGACATTACATTGCCCTATCAAGTAGGACAATGCCTCAGAGATTAATCATATAACCCCCTTCTGCTCCCAAGCTAGGACCAAGGATTGCCTAGCAAAATCTGCTGATGACTCAGCAGATAGACCGCTAGGCTCCCCCAAACCCCCCATCCTTAGCTCACAAGGATGTTGAGGTTGTAGTAACCAAAGGAACTAACGAGTTTGAGCGAGACTCGAACCCCAGTTTGGCGTTACCACATCGGCCACCACACCCCTTGAAACAAATAATAGAAGAGGAAAAGAGGGAAGAGGGAGAGAAAGAGGGCAAGAATGCGAACTTGCTATTTACCTTAAAATACGACTTAGAAAATCAAGTATCCCAAAACTAAATGCTTTACCGATATTACAAGTACCACCCCTCCCCCATTCATCACGCTACTGACTTGCCCTTTAATCAACATTTAATCAATAAAAATAAAATTAACTGTAACCGTGATTTTGCTTTTTCACTTGGAATAAATGTGAGAACTCTCTGTGGGAGACCAACGTTTTTCTGACGCCCTCTTCTATACAGTATAGAGTCCGTCCTTTGCAAAGTTATATAACCTTTGATTCAAGATCATCAACAATATCGGCATGAAAGCAGGGCAAGAATATATATATGTATATATATATATATATACATAAATAATATATATATATATACATATATATAGTATACATATATACATACATATATATATATATATATATATATACATATATGTATACATATATATATAGATATATATGTATATGTATATATATATATATATATATATATATATATGTATATACTGTATATATATTTGTTACATATATATATATATATATATATATATATATATATATATATATATATATATATATATATATTCTTGCCCTTCTTTCATGCCGATATTGTTGATGATCTTGAATCAAAGGTTAAATAACTTTGCAAAGACGGACTGAACATTATCTTAGTTTTACTCATATTCATTTACAGTCCTACATTTCTGATAAATTATACACAGCATGCTAAAAAATAGTTTTTAAACATTTAGATTGGATAAATGTAGTATTCAATATATATATATATTTATATATATATATGTATATATATATATATATATATATATATATGTATATATATATATGTGTATTCAGGTCTTCTATCATCTTTTGCAATTCCTCCCATCATCTTCAAATATTAGTTGTTAAGGTACTCACCATTAATATTAAATCCTACATTTATCCAATCTAAATGTTTAAAAACTACTTTTTAGCATGCTGTGTGTAATTTATCAGAAATGTAGGACTGTAAATGAATATGAGTAAAACTAAGATAATGTTCAATGAAAATACAGAGACAACAGATAACGGTTATGAACGAACCTCTAAAGATTGGATTGACGAACTAAGAAAATTTGTGGGTATAGACTGGCATAGAAAGAGGTGAAAGACCATAAACAGATGGTAGTTGAAGAACATGTCTAAGGCCTCTATCCTGTAGTGGACTTGTTACGGCTGATGATGATTGATATGTATATCTGGTCATGTCAGCTCTTCCCATCCAATGAGTAGGGGGAGAAGGAGTACTCATACCCTGGTGAGAATAGTGTGTATGCATATCTAAACATTTAACGGTCTTTTGACAGGGTTGCGTACACTAATACACACACACACACACACACACACACATATATATATATATATATATATATATATATATATATATATCAATAAATATATCAATAACAATAATGCAGTCGTTTCTAGTCCACTGCAGGACTAAGGCCTCAGACATGTTAATTCAAGTGTAGCATATGGCCAGTTTTCATCAGCACGATGGCCAGTGCAGATTGGCGGTGATGGGGGGGAGGGGAGTTTTTCGTCTGGTCGTTGAAAGCAAACCAACCTAGTATGGTTGGCTCTGAGTCGTACATGTGTGTGTATGAATATATATATATATATATATATATATATATATATATATATATATATATATATATATATATATATATATATATATATATATATATATAAAGATTAAATTAAAATTTACGAGGAAGATTCCAGGAGTGCTTTCCGTTAGAGGGCATTTAAAAGACAAGACACCACCATTATCTGTTGGATGTTTATGAATCCGACCATTAAATATATTATGAGTATTACAAAGCAGATTCATCTGTCATCACTAACGGAACTGTTGTCACACTTAGACATTAGTGGAGATGTGGCAAGCGCGGTGTGACTCGCATGACGTCATAGCATAAACAAATCAAATCAGTTGTCACCGTTACGTCATTGCGTCGAAAGAACAGCTGGAGTAGCACCGCTATTTGCCACTTTTAGTTTTCTCCTTTCAGCTTAACCATTACACTTTACATTCAGTGGTTATTTCGTATATTAACCATCTCTGATTTAATTGAGCGTCCAGAAGTATTCACATTGCAAAACAGGAGATTCATCAGGTCTCTGAACCTTGCAGTTGCCTTATAATTTCCACCTCGTGGTTGTAGAAAATGAAAGCTAGTGTCTAGAATTTGTTTGCTTATTTACACTTTGTCCTATACTTTTTCGGATCTGAACGGAATCAAGAATCGAAGAGACATTTGCTGTTCCTCTACTTAAAATGTTTGTTTGATATATCGGCGGAAATTAAAACCTCTGATGGTATAACGGTGAGTGATTTATCTCGCATTTAATAGTGAAGAATGCTCATCTTGGGTGTGCCAAAGAAAACGGGAGCAATGGACACAGGGTGAAGAAAACGGAGTTGTCTGGGAATGACTCAAAGAAAACTTCCTGGGGGTGTAGAAGGAGGACCGGCGATGGAGGAGACTTTAGAGTTGACGAACACATTCAAAAATAGTTGCTATCGAGACGGGGTTAGCTGGCGTTCCGCATGTGTGTCTGTTTCCTCTTTCTCTTTCTCACTCTCACTCTCACCTACTCCATGTACACATCACACGCGGTTGAATTGACAACCTTCAAAAGTCATTTTTAGTTGATGAAAAGTTCAAGCTGCAGTGAGTCAGTACCATATCAATGACTAGTTCTTAATAATATACCTTAGTGTTATATCCGACGTTTAAATAGTTAAATAACTAGAACTGTACCATCTTTCGAAAGATATTTTATGATATTTAAAGAAAAATAGCGCATAGTTTGTTTTTTAACGAGAAACAAGATTTCGAAACAAACGCATCGTAGGCTACTCGCGGGCGCGGAAAAGAAATGTTTTTTTGAAAAAGTGAAGTGTTTTTTATGTGACTTTCTAGTGACATTCAGGTTTTCTAACAATTTAGGAGTCTCAGGTAAGATCTCTTGTCGCTTTTTGTGGATTTCGTTTAAAAAATAAGCAAGTAAAATGTTAGTCTGATTTTAATAGAAGGCTATACAAGAGTTTATTTTTTCTCTCTCTCACACACGAGACATGTGTTAGCGAGTGGAAGCGGAAGTGTTTTATGTGTCCCCTTTTGCTTATTCATTTCCGTTATTTTAAAATTTGCTTGTACTCTTGGCTTGTTCTGCTTTAGGAAATACTGTCATATGGAAAATATTATGCATAGTGAATATATTACTTAAGAAAATTATCATATACTGCAACATTAATATTTGTTGCACCGTTTCGTGAACAAGTTACATAAGAAGTGTACAGCAATACTCATCTATTGTTAATGATTCATTCATTTATGATATTAACATTCTCTGAAGAACAGATTCCGTTCTCTCCGCACCCCTCTTGTCACGAGCAATGAAAGATGTCTGAACAAGTAGGAAAAGGATTGGCATATGTTATCTCTTGGCTTGCATGTTTCATCGTTAGGTTTGATTTTCTTTTTTCCTATATTCAAACAAATGAAATGTGTGAATGTTTTAGTATCAAAATAATTTAGTTGCTAGATATTTGGAAGAAAGGGAAGGATACAGTATTAGTTTGATTTATTCTTTCAGAATAATTTTCTTTTGTATTTTAACACTTTCTTTTAGCTTGACCCAATTTTTATTTTTCATGGTGGAGCAAAATTTGTGGTTTTTAACTGGTGTTCAGAAAATACATTTGTGTATTCCGTCTCTCATTTCTGTTTCAGTATGAATATTTTGCGCTCTAGAACTGACGGAGAAAAAAAGGGAAATCTTTTTTTCTTTCGTGATGAACATATATATATTTTTTTTTACCGAGAATGCAAACATAAAATTTATAGACATTTTATGAATGCTTTTACTCTTAAATTTCTCTCATTAATGAAGATAAAAAAAAACTTACTTTTGTTTGAGTTGCACTTTGGATTCTACTGGTTCGTTAAATAAAGAATAATTGAATGTACTGTTATTGATGTACGAGAGAGAGAGAGAGAGAGAGAGAGAGAGAGAGAGAGAGAGAGAGAGAGAGAGAGAGAGAATCGCATGGTTATGAGCATAATTGCTAAGCAAAGAGTAGAAAGTAATTGCAAAGCAAAGATTGATTGATTGATTTGAGGTTTTCTGGCATCCTGACATCTAAGGTCATTGACGCCTACACAAAGCAAAGAGTAGAAAGTAATTTCAAAGCAAAGAGTAGAAAGTAATTTCAAAGCAAAGAGTAGAAAGTAATTGTAAAGCAAAGATTAGAAAGTAATTGCAAAGCAAAGAGTACAAAGTAATTACAAAGCAAAGAGTAGAGAGTAATTTCAAAGCAAAGAGTAGAAAGTAATTTCAAAGCAAAGAGTAGGAAGTAATTTCAAAGCAAAGAGTAGAAAGTAATTGCAAAGCAAAGCGTAGGAAGTAATTTCAAAGCAAGGGGTAGGAAGTAATTGCAAAACAAAAAGTAGAAAGTAATTGCAAAGAAGAGTAGAAAGTAATTGCAAAACAGAGAGTAGAAAGTAATTGCAAAGCAAAGAGTAGAACCAATTGCAAAGCAAAGAGTAGAAAGTAATTGCAAAGCAAAGATTTATTGATTGATTTGAGGTTTTCTGACATCCTGACATCTAAGGTCATTGACGCTGACACAAAGCAAAGAGTAGAAAGTAATTGCAAAACAAATATTAGAAAGTAATTCCAAAGCAAATATTAGAAAGTAATCGCAAAGCAGACGAGTAGAAAGTAATTCTAAAACAGATGAGTAGAAAGTAATCGCAAAGCAGACGAGTAGAAAGTAATTCTAAAACAGATGAGTAGAAAGTAATTGCAAAGCAGACGAGTAGAAAGTAATTCTAAAACAGATGAGTAGAAAGTAATTGCAAAGCAGATGAGTAGAAAGTAATTCTAAAACAGATGAGTAGAAAGTAATTGCAAAGCAGACGAGTAGAAAGTAATTTTTAGCAGATGAGTAGAAAGTACATAGCAAATGATTAGAAAGGAATTACAGAGAAAATTAGTAAAAATAATTACATAGCAAATGAGAAGGCCATGTAATACGTGTTCCATAAATTTTCCGATTCGTACTAAACCAAAAGTAACCACCATAAGTATCCCTTGCCATATCCTCAACGGCCCCAGTCAACAATTACTGACACTTTCCCTAATCTCTTCATCCGAAACTACTTGCCCGTATGAAAGTTACAGTATACAGTTACGGTCACCACCCCCACTGCAGCAATGGTAATGAAAAAAAAAAAAAAAAAGTCAGCACGGGAGCGGATATGCGCGTGCGTGTGTGTACATAGCTAGTATATATAGAGCTGACTCGAGAACGTTTGCTCGAGCAGCTGAGCGCTCTCTCTCTCTCTCTCTCTCTCTCTCTCTCTCTCTCTCTCTCTCTCTCTCTCTCTCTCTCTCTCTCTCTCTCTCTCTCTCTCTCTCTCTCTCTCTCTCACACACACACACACACATTTAAATGTGTATATATATATATATATATATATATATATATATATATATATATATATATATATATATATATATATATATATATACATATATATATATACTGTAATGTATATATACATGTGTCTTTTTTCACACATTTATGTTATATACGTCTCTCTCTCTCTCTCTCTCTCTCTCTCTCTCTCTCTCTCTCTCTCTCTCTCTCTCTCTCTCTCTCTCTCTATAATATATATATATATATATATATATATATATATATACACATATAATTTATATATATATATAATGTGTGTATATTATATATTGTGTTTGTGAAAAGAATCACTAGTTGCTCTCACATTCCTACTTTTCCTAATGAATCGAGTGCATTAAGTTTCGCAAACCCATCAGTCACTAAATATACCTTTACAGAAAACTCTCAGCAGTTCATCACAGAACCCTTAAATACAGTTTGTCATTCAATCCTGTCTTGCATTTCTTCTTTCGCTTCTTGTATATTAAGGGTCAATAAAACTTTCATAATACGTCATCTATATATGGTTTTATAATTCTACTTACCCTCTAGCATTTCTGAATTATAGATTTTTTACACTAACCTGTGCTATTTGAATTATTCCACGTGTCAAAACCATTTTGAAATATGATAATCAATTACCATTTATCTTAGCTCTCAATTTGTCCCTCTTTGTGTGATATATATATATATATATATATATATATATATATATATATATATATATATATATA
>NC_090727.1:138180071-138200071 GCF_036898095.1 Palaemon carinicauda | reverse complement strand
TCTCTCTCTCTCTCTCTCTCTCTCTCTCTCTCTCATATATATTTATGTGTACATATATAACGGATTTTGAGCGAAGCGAAAAATCTATTTTTGGGTGAGATGGCCATGTCGTCCTGATGGAAGTTCCTATAGGGTAGCTTCCTAGGGTATATTACAACTACGGCGATATTCCCAGAGAATTTACCTTAAGGTACCAGAATTCTAACTCCTGGAGCGAGTATCCCTCGTGAAAGGGATATCGCGACATATCAGAGGACGTATTCTAGACACGCCACATGGCAATCTACATCCTGGACAGAGATTTCGTCTCGTAGGAGGTGATTGGCGAGATACGAATTCGGGAAAGAAAAAAGGGGAGCCGCTCCCAAGGCTTCCCTATCCTCCGATTCGTATGCGTGCCTGGCGCCAATCCTGGCGCCATCTGTATTCCTTGTAGCGTACACGAGGTGCTACAGATACTGTATGTAGGGAGGGGTCCTACAGCCCTTTCTTAGAAAGGCAAGGGCGGGTCCATCAGGACGACATGGCCATCTCACCCAAAAATAGATTTTTCGCTTCGCTCAAAATCCGTTTTTTGGGCTCAAGCCATGTCGTCCTGATGGAAGTGTACCAGAGCATTACTGTATCTGTGGATTCTCAGAACGTGCCGTACTCCCCGGAGGTAATTTTTTCCCGGTCGACTAGACCTAGAGACCTAAGATGTTACCGTTATACATCTTTTCAACTAACTATAAACTATGTTAGAGCTTCCTGCCCCCTACAGGGAAGAGTCCTACTAGACTCTGGAAAAGTCTCGAAGAGTACATATACCTATGTATGAATACCAGGCAAGCTAATATAGTGGTCTCGCCCTATATTAAGTAAAGCATAGTTTGTATAGAACCACTGCGTCAATATATATTGACCAGTAATCCGCACAATACTTGTATTGGACAAAGGTTTATATCCGCATAGGAAGAAACTAATAAAACCGCCCTCGTCCCTTTATGGGACAGAGTCCTCCCATTAGGGGACTTACATAAACCAATGCAACATAGCTTGCATAACAGAACAATTCTATCAGAATTATCCCAGATAAGATACATAGAATTAAATGCTCAATTATACCAATAAATTGACACAGGTGAAAGAGACGCAAGGTTCTCAAGAACAAGTTTATTGACAGACAATAAACAGACAGGTTAACAACAAATATATATATATATATATAAAAGAGGATAACCCAAAACTTTAAGCATAAGTATGATAGTAAACAGAACTTGTTTATCTGAAAGAAAAACCATTAAACGCCACTTAATAAGATACCGAGGTATCAAGTCATAAAAGTCTGTATTACAAATCAATCACATTAGCGTTAGAAACGCTCGGCACACATGTCTGTACTTATGCTAGGTTCACCTTTGAAAGAAGGAACAGTCTATGTAGGCACTTGGTGCCCTCCTTTAGTTTGTAGTACAGTATGTATCTACACACTCACCCTGGACTTAATCGTCCCAATTAAGACCACTGTTCCTCGCAGAGTTAAACAGTAGGGTTAACTACACGACCCACTGCTACCACAGATCTCTTAAGTTCCTCTACTTGCTTCGCATAGTGGCGAAAGAACACCCTGGAAGACTTCCAGCCCGTGTATGAACGGAGATGTTCAAAATCCATACAATTAAAGAAATTTAGGGATGAGGCAACTTTCCTCGGATCGTGACCTGCGGGTGTACTGTCAGGATCCGCTCTGCGAATAAAATATGTGATTTTCGCTCTGAGTTGATTCAGAGATAAATTTGAGCCTGATGTTTCTCCCCTGAATAGTTGACCACCCTTGAAGTCTGAAGTTCTACGAAGATAGACCTTTAGGCATTCTACTGGACATAGAGATGCATCTTCTTTCAGAGGGCAGATTCTCCAGGGACCCCACCTGTTGGTGGGTAACTCATTCTTGGCGAGAAACGTAGGATCCGGAAACAGGTTCAGATCCCCCCCATCCAGGAACTGAACACGACCTGCCTCTCTCGAGAGGGCTACGATCTCACTAACCCTGGCCCCGGACGCGAGTGCAAATAGAAAAATAACTTTTTGCGTCAAATTCTTTAACGCACATTCTTCATTGCTCAACAGGGAGGCGAAATGAAGAACTTTGTCTAAAGACCATGAGATGGGCTTTGGAGGTGCTGAAGGTCTGAGCCTAGCGCAGGCTTTCGGAACTTTATTAAAGATCTCGTTACCTAGGTCGATCTGGAGGGCAAATAAAATGGGTCTCATCAAAGCAGATTTACACACTGAAATCGTGTTAGCTGCCAACCCTTGGCCATGGAGGTGGATGAAGAAAGATAAGCAGAAGTCTGTTGAGATCTCCTGCGGATTCTTTGCCTTTACAAAGGCCACCCATTTTCTCCAAGATGACTCATATTGCCTTCTAGTCGATTTGCACTTATATTCTTCTAGGAAGTCTATGCTGGCTTTCGAAATCCCGAAACGCTTTCTCACCGCAAGGGCGAGAAAATCATGAGCTGCAGGGTCCGGGTTTTCTGTAATGAAGCGCAGACAGTCGACTTCTGGACTCGCTGGGTCAGAACTGGATGTGGTAGCGGCACAAACTTCATCTGTAGTTCCAACGCCAAGGGGAACCACATACTGTTCGGCCACTTGTGGGCCACTATTGCCACTACCCCCTTGAAGGATCTCAGTTTGTTGAGGACCCTCAACAGAAGGTTGTGAGGAGGGAACAGATAAATCCTGGACCATCTGTTCCAGTCGAGGGACATCGCGTCCACTGCTTCCGCTAAGGGGTCCTCGTACGGTGACACGTACAGGGGCAACTTCTTGTTGTCTTTCGTCGCAAAGAGGTCTATCTGCAGTTCTGGGACTTGATTCAGAATGAAGGAGAATGATCCTGCGTCTAAGGACCATTCCGACTCTATCGGTGTGAACCTGGATAGAGCGTCCACTGTCACGTTGCGGACTCCTTGAAGGTGAACTGCCGACAGGTACCCCTTCTTCTTTTCCGCCAATCGGAAAATGGCTAACATCACTTGGTTGAGAGGTGGTGACCTCGACCCTTGTCGATTCAAGCATCTCACAACCACCTCGCTGTCCATCACCAATCTTATGTGGATCGAGTGACGCGGGGAGACTTTCTTTAAGGTAAGGAGCACTGCCATAGCTTCTAGAAAGTTTATATGAAAGGTCCTGAATAGCTTGGACCAAGTCCCCTGGACTTTTTTCCGATGAGAGTGACCTCCCCATCCCTCCTTTGAGGCGTCTGAGTGAATCGTCATCGACGGGGGAGGTGGCTGAAGAAGAACCGACTTCTTTAGATGTCTGGCTTGGGACCAAGGCCTGAGAAGAGTACGTAGCCGAGGCGGCACTGGTCTTCTCAGATCTCTTCGCGCGTTTGATGCATACCTTCTCCAAACTCCGGCTGCATCCTTTAGCTGTGCTCTTAGCACTGGGTCTGTCACTGAAGCAAACTGGAGAGAGCCTAGTACCCTCTCCTGTTCGCGTCTTGATATCCTTTCGGAATCTAGAAGTCTCTTGACAGAGCCCGCTATCTCCTTCCTTTTCTTCGTCGGGATGGAGAAACTGTGTGACAAAAGGTCCCAGTGGATTCCCAGCCACTGGAACCTTTGGGATGGAGAAAGTCGAGACTTTTTTCTGTTGATCTTGAAGCCTAGGTACTCTAGGAACTGGATCACCTGACTGGAAGCTTGCAAGCATTCGGTCTCGGATGCTGCCCACACCAGCCAGTCGTCCAGGTAGGCTACTACCTGAATTCCCTTTAGGCGTAATTGTTTGAGAGCTGCGCTCGCAAGCTTCGTGAAAATCCTTGGGGCTATGTTTAGCCCGAATGGCATGGCTCTGAAGGCGTATAGTCTCCGTTGTAGCCTGAACCCTAGGTAGGGGGAGAGTCGACGGCTGATTGGAATGTGCCAATAGGCGTCTGACAAGTCTATAGAGACTGAGTATGCCCTCTTGGGCAGTAAGGTCCTTATGTGTTGCAGTGTTAGCATCTTGAATTTGCAATTCACTATGAACTTGTTGAGTGGCGACAAGTCCAGAATGACTCTGAGCTTTTCCGAGTCTTTCTTGGGAACACAAAACAGCCTCCCTTGGAATTTGATGGACTTCACCTTTCGGATCACCTTTTTCTCCAACAGTTCTTGAACGTACTCCTCCAGAACGGGGGTGGAGTGTTGGAAAAACCGAAGGCACGGGGGTGGAGTGCTGTACCAGCTCCAGCCCAGTCCATTCTTGAGTAGGCTTTGGGCCCAGGGATCGAAGGTCCAGCAATCCCAAAATTTCATCAGTCTCCCTCCTACCGGTATCGTTTCACTTGGACTGCCGTCCTGAGGTCTTGCCTCCCTGACCACGACCACCTCTGAATCCCCTTCCCCTTGAGGGGCGCCTAGACGAGCCTCTGGCTGCTCCTCTAGGTTTTGCACGAAAGGAAGAAGACTGTCCTTCGAACATTGGGGTGAATGTGGATGACTGACCTGGCACAGCCTGGGGTACCCACTGAAAAGTAGTCAGGGTTTGTGCCACCATCTGGGGCACTGGAGGCAATGGCAATTGCAGTTGCTGTTGCTGTCTAAAAGGCTTGGCTGACCGAGACGGTAGCCTAGTCCTCATATTCTTCCTCTTTGGTTGAGGACCCTCATCCGGGGAAGATTTTCTTTTGATAGCCAGGCCCCACTTCTGGAGAAGGTTTCTATTCTCCACGGCGGCCTTATCAACAACCTCTTTGACCACATCGGTAGGGAAAAAGTCTTTTCCCCAAATGTTGGAGGAAATTAACTTCCTTGGCTCGTGTCTCACCGAGGCCCCGGTGAACACGAACTCCCTGCAAGCTCTCCTTGCCCTGACGAAGCTATAAAGGTCCTTCGTCACTGTGGCTAGATGAGACTTAGCCACTACCATGAACATTTCATGGACCTTGGGGTCACTTGCCATCGTCTCAAGAGTAGTCTGATGAGACATTGAGGCAGCCAGTCTTTCTTTTGTCTCGAACTCTCTTCGTAAAAGAGAGTCGGACAGCTTGGGGAGGTCCTCGCCGAATTGCCGTCCGGCAATATCAGCCTCCAACTTTCCCACTGAGAATGTCAGATGGACATCCTTCCAGTCTTTGTGGTCCATAGGCAGGGCCAGCGACAAGGGTTTACACTCCTCCAGGGAGGGGCAAGGCTTGCCGGCCTCGACTGCCTTTTGGACAGCCGCAAACCCTTTCTGTAAAAAGGGGAAGGCTCTAGCAGGAGAGGACACAAAAGAAGGGAGCTTCTTGTTCAATGCAGCTACCTTCGAGTTAGAGAAGCCCCTCTCTTTCATCGAGGATGAAAGTAGGGCTTGAGCCTTAGCGTGGTCCATAATTATGACCTCCTTCGGCTCTGTCTCCTCCCTTGAAGCTGGTTCTTTTCTCAGCCGGACATAGCAGTCCGGATATGATGCCTTGCTGGGCCAAAATTCCACCTCCTCTAGTGGAACTGAACCCAGCTTATCCGAGATGACGATCTTTCCAGTCGTCATTGGCATGTGCTCAGCATACCTCCAGGGGTTAGCATCTGAGCATACGGGAAGGTCTTTCACATTGAGCCCTTTCCGGGGTCCACGTGATTCTGCCAGGGACTGCATACGCAGTTCCATAGCAGCCGCCTTCTCCTGATTCTCCTTCTGCATTTGTTGGATCATTCCAACAATCGAAGAGAGGGCCTGTCCCAGTTCTACTGGGAGACCGGCCGATGTTGAGGGGATAGGATCCGGAATCTGAACCGGAATAGCCGACACCTCGTCGACCTCATCCTCTACGACATCCGGGGTTTGAACTTCATCCTGACCTTCTGCCAGGAGGTCTTGTTCCAAACGTTCGTCCAGGTCAGACATCCTGTCATCTAACTGGATGTCTTGCATCGCAACTGCGACTTCCACGTCCACCTGGACTTGATCTTGAGGGATCTCCTCTTGAGGCTGGGGAATCACTGCATCAGCTGATGCCTGGGGAAAAAGATACGCCCTCATCTTCTCACTTGGAAGATAAGGGCCAGAGGTGTTCTTCTTGAAGCCCCTTACCCAAGTACGAAGCTTTTCCCTTGCTATATCCCTTGATTCCGCCGTTCTAGGGGAATCAAAAGCCTCAGTAATCAGGTTAGTGCATACAGTACATACCTGAGGGTCCCAATACTGGAGATCATCCTTGGAGACAGCGCATGCTGCATGTCTCCTACAACACTCATGTCCGCAGAAGTTCTTGCTGCGGACATTGCAGAAAACATTTCCGCACTTCGGAGGGTCCTCCTGTAAAGAGAAGAAATTTCCATGAGTATCAAGTGAACTATGTATCACTGGATATGCATAGTATAGCATAACAATTCATAAAGGAAAGACACACACTTGTGTTTCCCTCACAACCCATTGTTGCAGCCTTCCAGATAATAAAATCAAAAATGGTTTATCTCTTCTAGAGTAACCAATGCAAGGTTTCCAGAGGAAACAGGTGGAGCTCACACCTAAGCAATGATTTTAAAATCCTGGATAATAGACAGGGAAGAACTCAGCTTCCTATCTGAGGGCAACAGCAAAGGGGCATGCAAGAAAACACAATAGTGTTAGAAGACACAGTGCTGTACCAAAACCCTTACTATAGTTTTCCTCTTACTGTATATGCTATACAGAAGAATACTAGTACAGTATAGGGGGATGTGTGCCGGCCTGCCTTTGCCGGCCGGCACACACCACAACTAGCTTTAAAGTATACTACTTAACAGCTATAGGGCGGCAGCACTCTGGTTCAAATGCCTGTGCCGGTCGGCAGCAACTGCCGGCCGGTAACAGCCAGTGTTGGTCGGCAATGGCTGCCGGCCAGCAACTACACAAGGTAGTACCCAGCTGCCGGCCACACTCTTGGTGACCGGCAGACAAGGGCTGACATAAGCCGGCCGGCAAAGGTACAAGACCGATGCCAGCCGGCAGCAAAAGAACCAGAGGACTACACCTGCCCGGCTGCCGGCCTCAAAGGCCGGCAGCCGGGACAGGTACAGCACTTAGAAGAAAAATAGAATGGATGCCGGGATAAGAGTGTACACAACCTCCAAGCCCGGCAACCGAAAGAGTGCATATAAGGAAGAGGAGAAACTAATTCAGGCTTCCTTGACCCATGCCGTCCGGCTCTGCCGGCAGGCATGGATGAGGGACCAAGAGAGGTCCGGGCAGCACTCGAAAACATAAGACCCTTGCCGGCTAGCAGTTCTGCCGGCCGGCAAGGGGCTGAGTCAATTCCATATCCTAACCTATTCTATGTCCAGAAGTAGAACGACGTACAGTACAGTAAGACCCCTGCCGGCCAGCTCTTCCGGCCGGCAAGGGGCTGAGTCAATTCCACATCCTAACCTATACTAGGTCCAGATGTAGAACGACGTACAGTACAGTATGAAGAAAGAGGGGGAAGGGACAAGAGGGTCCTGCCAACCTTGCTTTAGTGACAGATCACCCGCAGCTAAGAAACTTATCTTAGCCTAAGGTAGATCTAAGGGGAAAGGCCAGCAATACTTGCCAGCTTCCAGAGCACCAAAGCAAGGAAGGCGTTGCTACTCCCAAGGGAAGAACTTATCCTCCCGCGAGAACAGCAACAGGACTAGTCTGGTAGATCACAAAAGAAGGAATCATATCCACAGAAACCTTCGGTAGTGACCTAAGGGAGCTAAGCTCCCTTTGTATGTGTTAGGTCAGCGAGGGGGACTCAGCCCCAAGCCAGACAACACAGACTCAGACTAAAAACTCTGTTGTTCTGTCCCTCTTGAACCATAACTACAGGAACAGGAAGGTACAGTAACACCCTAGTATAGTTTTATCGAAAATAAATTTCGGAAAAAACCACTTAGGGATAAGCCCAAGGCTTAAACAGAGGGAAAGGGATTGCATACCTTCTCCGAAGAAAAGAAAGCAACCGGGGAGTATGATAAAGTATACTAAGGCTCCATAAGCAACTAGCCTAGGCACCAAGAGAATCGATTACCTAATTCACCGAAACTCACTCGTATACTATCTTGGAAATATTCCACACAGTCTAAAATGTATAAAATATATCCTAAATCTTCAATTAAATTTTAATTACACTCGGAAAAACCATAATCATGCATGAAATACTAGGACCAAACGACTAGGCTACATGGCCTAGCGTAGGCCAGAATGGCGAATACTTCGCCAAATAATACTAAGCACGAAAGGAAATCCTATGTAATGCTAAATAGCTAAAATTTATTAAAGCAAAACAACCAGGAATGTCGCTCTGACTAACTAACTTATACCTAGCGAGCGACAGCGTCCAAGACGCCTCTGGTAGGCTACGGCTCTTGTATCAAAGATTAATCCTATTAATCACTCAAAATTTTACCAAGAGCCTACATTTATACATAACAGACACTATACTCAACTTATCAGAGGCCGACGAAGACGAAGAAGCCATGAAAAGTCGAATAACTCCAAGATTTGCGAGAAAAACAGGAAAAAACACCGAGTTGTTAAGCTACGCAAAAAGGAAATACAGATGGCGCCAGGATTGGCGCCAGGCACGCATACGAATCGGAGGATAGGGAAGCCTTGGGAGCGGCTCCCCTTTTTTCTTTCCCGAATTCGTATCTCGCCAATCACCTCCTACGAGACGAAATCTCTGTCCAGGATGTAGATTGCCATGTGGCGTGTCTAGAATACGTCCTCTGATATGTCGCGATATCCCTTTCACGAGGGATACTCGCTCCAGGAGTTAGAATTCTGGTACCTTAAGGTAAATTCTCTGGGAATATCGCCGTAGTTGTAATATACCCTAGGAAGCTACCCTATAGGAACTTCCATCAGGACGACATGGCTTGAGCCCAATATATATATATATATATATATATATATATATATATATATATATATATATATATATATATATATATATATATATATATATATATATATATATATATATATATATATATATATATATATATATATAATCAGTTACTTTGGAGGATTTGTGTGACACTACTTTGGTAAACACTGGAAACCGCATGCTCTAGACTAAACATTGATTAATAAATCGCTGTAAAATTAATAATTATTCGAATAGTATTTATTGGGATATTTTACTTCTGTACAGCTGGCTTTATTAATTCCGGCACACTTACTTTTCCTTGGCTTTTCGTGAAGTGTAACGGAATTAATAAAGCTGACTGTATATGGTCGTGGTAAATCAACCATCTATAAGGTATCTCCGAAAGGTTCTCTCATAAATCTCAGGAGAAGGAAAATCAATGAAAGTTTTCCTTTATCATTCGGGCTCCTTAGGAAATTATAAGAGTGGCGGAATAAGACCAGAGAAGTTCATCAAGCGGAACAACAACAATTTCTGATAACCGACGCTACTGGCCATTAAAATTGGGTAAATTTTATGTGTATATATATATATATTATATATATATATATATATATATATATATATATATATATATATATATATATAAATATATGTATATATATATATATATATATATGTGTGTGTGTGTATGCGTGTGTGGATGATATATATATATATATATATATATATATATATATATATATATATATATATATATATATATATATATCATGATAACCATCATCAGCTGTAACTAGTCTAGTGCAGGACAAATGCCTCAGACACGTCCTTCCACTCATGCTTGTTTATGGTCTTTCTATGCTAGTTTATACCACCAAATTTTCTTAGCTCATCAATCAGTTGTCTTCTCTTCCTTCCCTGCTTTTGCAATCTCTTGGGATCCATTCTGTTATTCTTAATGTCAATCTATTATTTGTCATTCACAGTGTATGCCCTGCCCATGTCCATTTCTTTTGCTTACATATTGTTAAAATGTCATCCATTCATAGTTTGCTCACGTATCCGTTTTGCTCTTTTTTTCTATCTTAGTGTTAATTATCTATCTATATTCTAAGGCACTTCCCCCAATTTTGGGGGTTAGTTGAAATCAAACATGAATAAAGGGGACCTTTCCTCTATACGCTCCTCCTAGCCTGACGAGGGACTCAACCGAGTTTGGCTGGTCCTGCTAGGGTGCCACAGCCCACCCTCCCCCGTTATCCACCACAGATGAAAGTTCATAACGCCGAATCCCCTATTGCTGCTACCTCCGCTGTCATCCAAGGCGACCGTAGGAAGCAGCAGGGCCTACCGGAACTGCATCACAATCGCTTGCCATTCATTCCTATTTCTAGCACGCTCTCTTGCCTCTCTCACATCTATACTTCTATCACCCAGAGCTTTCTTCACTCCATCCATCCACCCAAAACATTGGCCTTCCTTTTGCACTTTTCCCATCAGCTCTTGCATTCATCACCTTCTTTAGCAGACAGCCATTTTTCATTCTCTCAGCATGACCAAAGCACCTCAAGACATTCATATCCACTCTAGCTGCTAAATCAATTCTTACACGCGTTCTCACGCTCACTACTTCATTCCTAACCCTATCTACTCGAGATACACCAGCCATACTCCTTAGACACTTCATCTCAAACACATTCAATTTCTGTCTCTCCATCACTTCCATTCCCCACAACTCCGATCCATACATCACGGTTGGTACAATCACATTCTCATACAGAACTTTCTTTGCATTCATGCCTAACCCTCTATTCTTTACCACTCCCTTCACTGCTCCCAACACTTTGCATCCTTCATTCACACTCTGACGTACATCTGCTTCCACTCCGCTATTTGCTGCAACAACAGACCCCAAGTACTTAAACTGATGTGCTTCCTCAAGTAACTCTCCATTCAACTTGACATTCAACCTCGCACCCCCCTCTTTTCTCGTACATCTCATAACCTTACTCCTACTCCTACCTCAGGTCAGCCACCCTCTTTGCCTCAGTTACCTTGCGCTTTACACCCACATTTTTCTCTCTATATCTTTCATACTTCTCTACACTATTGCCTTGCAACCATCCTTCAAATACCCTCTTTCTCTTCTATTTCCTTCACTCCTTCATTCCACCATTCACTACCCTTCCTCATGCTGCCTCCAACAATCTTCTTGCCCCACACATCACTTGCAATCCCAACAAATTTTCTTTTACTAACTTCCACTCCTTCTCTAAATTACCAGTTCCTCTCACTTTCACTCTGTCATATGCCATTTTCAACCTTTCTTGATATTCCCTTTTTACCTCAGGTTTTATTAACTCTTCAACCCTCACTAGCTCTCTTTTAAATCACCTCATTCTATTCCCCCAGTCTTTTGCTACAACTAATTTTCCTTCCACCAAAAAACGATCAGACATACCGTTAGCCATACCCCTAAACACGTGCACGTCTTTCAATCTTCCAAACATTCTTCTAGTTATCAACACATAATCCATTAAAGTCCTTTTTACCACTCTTCCATTTGCCACTCTTACCCATGCATACTTGTTTTTATCTTTCTTTTTGAAAAAGCTAGAACTTATCACCATATCTTGCTCAACACACATATCTACCAGTCTCTCACCCCTCTCATTTTCACTTGGTACGCCATACTTCCCAATGACACTTTCTACCTCTCCAGCTCCCAATCTAGCATTTAAGTCACCCATGACAACTACATAATTCCTTCTACCCAGTTCTTCAACGCACCTAGTTAATTCATTCCAGAACTCATTCCGCTCTTCTTCACTTTGCTCACAACCTGGCGCATGCACACTAACAAAAGCCCGTCATTCCCTACCCAACCTAATCCTTACCCACATTAACCTAGATGATATCTCCTTCCATTTCACTACTTTACCTGTCATCCATTCACTCCACAATAAAGCCACACCCTCTCTTGCTTTTTCTCTTTCAATCCCAGACACTCTACCAGTCACTTCACGAAACATCACTTCACCCTTCCCTTTTATCTTTGTCTCACACAAAGCCAATATATCCATCCTTCTATTCCTAAAGATACTTCCAATCTCACATCTTTTACTCTCTATCGTACTACATCCACACACATTCAGACACCCCAAAACTAGAGTGCGGGGAGTAGTCACTCTCCCCCCAGCTCCACCTCTTCGATGTCTCACAGGAGTATATAATACAGGAGAGGGGTTTCCCAGCCCCCTCGTCCCGTCCCTTTTAGTCGTCTCTTACAACACGCAGGGATATGTTGGCGCTATTCTAATTTTTGGGGGTATAACAACATAGCATCATTATTCTTTCCATAGCCCCTCGAGTTGTAACTATCTAATATTCTTATAACGCTTTAGTAAGGCTCGACGTTTCTGGTACATAAGGTAATACTGTTATGACCGTATAATTAATTTCTTTTCTCTTTTAGAGAAAGTGGCATCTTATTTCATAATCTCATTTTGTTTACCCAAAAGCTCTCTATCCCATGCTTATTCTTTTAAAATTGGTAGCATGCCCTGGGGAAACTCTTACTGTCTGTCCTAAGTCCGTATATTCATTAACAATCTCGAGAGGTTCGTCCATAACCATTATTTGTAGCTTCTCTGCATTTTCATTGAACATTATCTTAGTTTTACTCGCATACATTCTCAGTCTTACATTTCTGGGTTCTCTATTCAAATCTTCTATAATCTTTTGTAAATCCTTCCATGGTTCACGAAACAGAACTAATGTCATCTGCATATCTTAAGTTATCAAGGCATTCCCCATTAATATTAATTCTTACATTTTCCCAATACCATTTTTTTAAAAACCTCCTCTAGGAATGCTGTGAATAATTTAGGTGAGATGGGGTCTCCCTTTCTAACCTCTTTCTCAGTCTGAATTTTCTCACTATCTTTATGTAGTTTTAGGATTGATGTTTTTCACATATAGATGTTTTCAAGTGTTCTAACATATGATTCATATATCCCTTGTCTTTGAATGATTTTCATTACTGATGAAGATTTGACAGACTGAAATGATTTCTCATAATCTATAAATGCCATGCATAATGATTTGCCATAATCTGTTGATTTTTCCATTAACTGGTTAATTATTATTATTATTATTATTATTATTATTATTGTTGTTGTTGTTGTTGCTGTTATTGTTGTTGTTGTTATTGTTGTTGTTGTTATTTTTATTATTATTATTATTATTATTACCTAAGCTACAACCGTAGTGGAAAAGCAAGATACTATAAGCCCAAGGGCTCCAACAGAGAAAAATAGCCCAGTGGGGAAAGGATACGAGGAAATAAATTACAAGAGAAGTAATGAACAAGTAGAATAAAATGTTTTTAGAATAGTAACAATATTAAAATGGATCTTTCATATGTAAACTTACGAAAAAAAAAAAAAAAAGAGCTAGAGGAAGGGGAAACAGTACCTAACCCCTTGAGCGAAGAAGAATTTAGTAATCTTAGTGTTGTCAGGTGTATGGAGACGGAGGCGAATGTGGAAAGAATAGGTCAGACTGTTCGGTGTATGTGTAGACAAAGGAAAAATGAGTCGTGACCAGAGAGAGGAGGATCCAGTGTAGTACTGTGGTTATGGATATGGTCAGTTGTTGAATACCCACTTCTAAAGCCTGCCTGGTCTCTTTATCGATTAAAGTTTATCTGTCTTTTTATTAGCCCTAATATGATCTTTGTAAATACTTTATATAATACTGAGAGAAAATTTATTGAGCGGTAATTTTTCAAGTCTTTTGTGTTTCCCTTTTTGTGAATTAGTATAGTAATAAAGTGTTTTCGAGCTGTAGATATACAATAGAACATTCTTGCAGACATTTCGTGTAAAGTTCAGTGAGTTTTACTGCTATGAAATGTCCTCCATCTAAAAAAAAAACATTTGCTCCAACTTTGAACTTTTTGAAGTTCTACTGATTCATTTACCCGATTAGGAAGATCACTCCACAACTTGGTAACAACTGGAATAAAACTTCTAGAGTACTGTGTAGTATTGAGCCTCATGATGGAGAAGGCCTGGCTATTAGAATTAACTGCCTGTCTAGTATTACGAACAGGATAGCATTGTCCAGGGAGATCTGTATGTATTATATATATATATATATATATATATATATATATATATATATATATATATATATATATATATAATCATATATATATATATATATATATGTATTATATATATAATCATATATATATATATATATATATATATATATATATATATATATATACTGTATGTATTATATATATAATCCTATATATATATATATATATATGTATATATACAGTATGTATTATATATATAATCATATGTATAATCATATATATATATATATATATATATATATATATATATATAGTTGTGTGTATATATATACACTAGATATCTCTTTTCGTGTGATAAAATAGGGAATAGAGGGGAAAGACAAGCCCTGGTTCACTGATGATTGTTTGGAGAAGCAAAGGCTATCATCTTTTCAAGTGTAACAGATCAGATTTGACTTGGAATATCTATACTCGGCTAAGAACTGTTGCTCAATATAGTTTATGGCTCCGATGCAAAGGAATACACTTTAACCCTGAAAGAAACCCTTTCTGGTACAATCCTTGAGCATAAGTGGTGTCCTTCCCATAAATTTGCACTCTTTGGTGAAGACTTATCAGTTCTGTCACTTATTGTTCCAAGGAAAGGGCAACGCTTTTGGCTAATGTGTTCGACAGTAAGCAGAGTAATGAGAAACTTAATCTTCCCCATTGCTGTTTTGCTCTGTTTAAATTTGACTAGTTTAGCTTTTCGGTTCCGTGAAATTAAAACGCTCCTGATGGACCTTGGGGCATATGTAGGTGTAGCCACAAATGGTATTTTTTGTTTGTTTTTTAGTAACTTTGCTGATTTTTTAGCTCCTTAGTCGATTGTTATTTTTCGCAAGTTTTTGCACCTACTGTAGAATTAGTAATGTTACTTCATTAGGTTAATGTGTTTGTGGTAGCTCAAATCATGTTGGTTACTACCTAATTCGCATAACTCCCATATTATCCAAGTTTTTTAATGTTTTTGGTAAAACGTCTAAATACGTGTGCTGAAGGTAATCATGTGTTCCCTAAATTTGCAATTTGGCTATCGTAAAGCCCTTGGAACTTATGACACCCTTCTGTGCAGAAATCCCTTCATTGTGGTCAGGAAGTTCATATGATTGGCCTTCATTTCAGTGTTTCTTTTGACCTTGTTAATCATGAGGCCCTTGTTTTTTAAACAGAAACATTTGCACATTTAGGAGTAGGTGGGTCTTTTCTTACCATCATTATTAAATTTTCTAATAATAAACTGCAAATGGTTGTTAATGACACCAGAGTGAATTTAGGAATGTGATATATGGTTATCCTCAGGATAGTAATCTTTTCTCATTGCGTTTTTTACTATATACACACGACATTTGGTTTGGCCTAGAAATCAAAATGCAGATCTGACGTTATCGAGTCCGTTAATAGAGATCTAGATATAATTATTGCACAGTCCGAATTATGAAGCATGAAGTTGAACCCTAACAATTTGATAAGGTTTCTATAACAGCGAGGCTTTTAAAATTTTGGTTGTAAGTCTTGGTAGAAAATTTCCTATAGAGAGATACATTTGGTCTGTTTCTTCTTCAATTGCGCAAAAAAAAAAAATTGTTTTGTTGAGAAAGTATTTTAAGATTTTCAGTGATAAGCCTATTCTGAAAGTGTTTCAATTCTTTCATTCTGCCTTGCTTCGAGTATTGTTCTCCTGTCTGGTCTTCAGCTGCTGAATCTCAATTTGATTTGTTGAACAGGAACTTACGGTCTATTAAATTTCTTATTCCTGAACTAGATATTAATTTTTGACAACGCCGTGCAGTTCTTCGTGCATGTTGTATAAGATTTTTCATAATAATGACAATATTTTAGGACCTTTACATTCAGATCTTCCCGGACAGTACCATCTTAATCTTAATAGTCATACCTTCTCCGTCATAAGGCTCAATACTACACAGTATTCTAGAAGTTTCATTCCAGCTATGACCAGATTGCAGAATGATCTTCCTACTGCTTAATCAGACAGTTGAATCGTTGGAACATCAGAAGTTCAAAATTGCAGCGAATGTTTTTATGTTGAACAGGCTGAGATAAGTGTCTCTTCATAGTTTTATATATGACAATCTATTGTAATGTTACAAATCTTTAAATATATTTTATTAATTATTCGTATCTTATGCAATTTTTTATTTCCTTATTTAATTTCCTTACCTAGCTATGTTTACCTGTTAAAACCGTTGTGCTTATAGCTTCCTACTTTTCCAACTAGGGTTATAGCTTAGCTAATAGCAGTAGTAATAATAATACATATTTAGACGTTTTGCCCAAAAAAAAAAAAAAAAAAAAAAAAAAAAAAAAAAAAAAAAAAAAAAAAAAAAAAACCAACATTAAAAAAACATGGGTAGTTTGTAAGTTAGGGAAATTGGGGGATAATCAGAAAGGCTACAGCTGCCACAAACACATTTACCTAATGAAGAAATATTACCAAACTTCCTACAAGTGCAAAAAGAGGTTACATATGAAAAAATAACTGACAAATTAGGAACTAAGAAATTAGTGATCTTTACGAAAGACAAAGTAAAAATACCATTAAGGTCTCCACCTCCATAATCATTAAGGTCCAAGGAAGATCAGGTTTTGTATTACTCTGCATACTGTCAAATACATCAGCTAAAAGGGTTGCTTTTGTCTTTGGACAGTGAGTGGCAGAGCCGTTTGGATTAAGCAAAGGAAGAACTGTTAAGTCTATATCAAAGATTACATATTTAAGGGTAGCCCGCCATTTGCACAAACTCGTTGCTGAGTATATTTATCCCAAGTGCCTCCTGGCTAGTACAGTGGCAATGTCTTTGCCTAGCATTTGCATGGCAGCAGATTGATTCCAGCCCGGGAGTGTGAGTTTAAGCTGTTTACTGGGGAGGCTACTGCTGTCGTTGGGCACCACAGTGGCTTACCAGCTGACGTTCTGGTGATCATCTATTCTGATGAAACTGGAACTGAACTCAGACACCTTTAACCTTAAATAAGCACGTCTACAATCAACATTGAACAGGTTTATCCTGCACTGGGTATTTTAACTTGAGATAAGATATGCCTATGAATGTCTGCAAATAATAACTAAAAATCTAATAGTAATGGAAAGAAACACTACGAAAAATAAAATGTATTAAAGATGCATTGATATAGATGTATAAAAACGCTACTTTCTTACTTTGTGGATGTATATTTAATCTGTATATTCCTAACCCGATTATTTATATTCAATGTGTAATGAGTTGGCAAAAATACAAGCTTGAGACTATAAAGGTAACCTGTTCTTGCCCTTAATGACAATGGAGTATAATTTTGCAAGATTGACAGGAAGGAGACCGTTCATTTCGCGGATTATTCAGACAATCTGTGTAGAATAATAGAAAGACAGTATAGCTACCCTTTTGAAGCTTTGTCTTTTGAACTTTGGGACGGGGACACACACACACACACACATTCAAATCCCCTTTCCTAAGAACAACCCTCTGGTTCGGCAATTTGTGGGAGTGTGATTTCCCAGTGTACCTCTCTCTCTCTCTCTCTCTCTCTCTCTCTCTCTCTCTCTCTATATATATATATATATATATATATATATATATATACACATATATGTATGTGTATATATATATATATTATATTTTATATATATATATATATATATATATATATATATACATATATATATATATATATATATATATATATATATATATCCAGACACATGCTCTTTATTATATAAGGGATATAGATGTTATCAACTGTTAATATAACTGGGGGAACAAATAGGTGCTCTTACGGTAACAGCCATACTGTGAATTAAAGAAAGAATCGCAAAAGCGGCCCAAGGAAAAAAAAACACAAAAGCAAAGCGTAACCGCGAAATGTGAAATATATCCCTCCTTCAGGCCATAATTCCGAAGAGCAAGACTCGAAGCAGGAAGAGAGAAAACAACACTAAACATTTCTTATTTGTCCAACGTCGAAGGAGAGATGAAAATGCCAGTATTCATGTTTTGTTTGGGGAATGTTTCTCGGGGAGGGAACATAACTGAATGGGATCACGTTTCCTATTTTTCATAAACTTTTTCTCGTGTTCTGTCCCTTTTTTCATTCTTCCTTTGGTAAAGTTTTTATTTTTTGCCAGATTTTTGTTTGTGACCAATGAAAAAATATCGAGAGTGAGCTAAACAAAATTCAATTATCTTGATTTTTTTTTACTACGATACTGACCAACACCAAATTTAATGATGAAAAAAGAGTATGCAAAGAGTTTGTTTCCCAGTTCTCTCTATCATCACGTCCGCATTGAGACCTTCGTAATATATTTTTCATAAAAAATAAGTTTTTGACTATTATGAGGTGGCATAACAATCCATTGAGGATTTTGTGTTATGAATGACAAATTTAGCATAAGTGAGAATTCAGAAAGTGTCCACCTTGCGTCTAGTCAGAGAAAATCGTCACATGATTTTGTTAAATGTAAATCACGTATAACGAGCGAGAACTTCTAGGTTAAGGTAAAGCTACTAACGTAACATAAAAATTGATGTGCACAGTTCTCAAGTTGGTTTATATATATAAATATATACGTATTGGAAAAACTAAATTAAATTACTTCTATTCTGCAAGTCACTTATATAATGCTCCCCTCCTAGATGAATGTTATAAGTATCAGTGAATAAACACTATGTCTCTTGAATTTCATTTTATTGTATATAGGCTGTGTACTGGAGAAGTTAAGTGGTCGTAAGTTCACATAGAGGGGCACTTAACTCTATGTACCCTTCGACCTCCTAGCCTAGCAGCACACAATTTTTAGCTTTTTACTTTAACCCCAGTTCCCACTCCATTTCTTGCATTTTACTGTCTAAATTCTAACTTTTACTTCATTGTTTTACTGCGATATTATCTTCATTTGCACCACAGTGCTGCACGGCCTCTCTGGACTACATAACCCAAATATAATAAATCCATGAATAGCCAGAAGTCAATGCCTTGAGGATTCTCATTTGGAGGAGCTAAGTGGCGCACATTTTACGTCTAACAGCTTTGTATCTTGTATCTGATATTTGTGTCATTTTTTTAATCTTTATTTTGCGTGACTCGAAACACCACTGAATTTGCAAAAGTGTCTTGATATTAAGTATTTTTCGTGTTTGGTGACAAAGAGATGAATGCTAAAGTTCTCTTCGTTAGATAAAAAAAAGAATAAATATTGGTGCTTTCACATTGAACAGGGGGTGATTTTGTCGGTGTTAGATAAATTAATCTTGTTCCAATACGGTCTCTTGCTCTGTAATTCAGTTAAAATAAAAAGACTTTAGTCAAAATTAACATTGTTTTCGTATGTTATTGTTCTTCCTTTTCCGCCCTTTGGTATGAAATATTCGTCATATGAAAAGTTGATTTGTGTTTAGAAAGTCATTTATCTTTTGACACGTAAGCACTGGATAGTATAAGATGGAAACTAAATTTTCTATCAGGTTCTTAAACGAAAACACTCTTGAAGACTAAAGTTTAAATTTTCTGAACAGATAACTACACTGCTTTTCTTTTTCTTTTTTTCTTTTTGCATGAAAATAAATATGTTCATCAGTTACTCTTAAAATTTCTCAAGCTACTTTTAGATTATACTTAAACGATACTTGTATAAAAGGAAAAAAGAAAAGAAAAACTGTTCCCAGATGTACATAAAGTAGTGTCGACCTGTGGTGAGACGGATCGATTTTAGGGGCAGCGTCACTTGACTCTGGGCTTAGGGCCAGGCTCTTAATCTTATAATCTAGGGGGGAAATCACACGTCCAATAATAAGAAATCGGGATAACTCTGCCAGACGAGATAGATAGTAACCTAACTGTTGACCGGGAGAGAGAGAGAGAGAGAGAGAGAGAGAGAGAGAGAGAGAGAGAGAGAGAGAGAGAGAGAGAGAGAGATGGGGTTAAAAGTCCTACGTTTTTACTTTTAGTTTTCATAGATTAATTTGTTAAAACAAGAAGTATAATTATATA
>NC_090727.1:138142571-138175071 GCF_036898095.1 Palaemon carinicauda | reverse complement strand
TAACAATAATAATACCTTGAGCGTATCTGACAATTTTCTTGAATATGTTGTTCAATTCGCTTTTTGGGAGCTTTACCCGTATGGTCATCATTTATATATTTTTTTCTTTTTTTTTCATAAATTTAATGGGGTATGACATAGCCACTCCCTTGTTACTGAAGAGAATTCTTTAGTAAATCTGTTTTCTTTGTGTTATTGTTCTTAAATGTGATATTAACATTGAAGTTTTTTTTTTTATAGTTGGGAATATCTTTAAAATGATAACTATATGGCAGTAAAAGTATTTTTTTTATTATAGTTTCCCCTATTGGTTATTACCGAAAATCTTTGCTGTTCTTAGTGCATCATCTAATACAATTTCAAGGTACTTCAGTTTCTTATTTATAGTCCTATTCTCTTTTATTTCATGGAAATTAATAAAGATTTCTTAACTTTATTACTTTGAGTAGTAATACACATATCCAGAGATATTCGTTGTTTTTCTATATACACTAAACTTGAATCTGTCGTTACATAGGTGTATATGGCAATAGGTTTATATATATAATGTATATATATATGTATATATGTATATTTATATATATATATATATGTATATATATATATATATATATATATATATATATATATATATATATATATATATATATATATATATATATATATATACTTATACAAATGTATGTATGGTATACAAATTATTTTATCATAGTGTACACCTTTATCCCTTTCAGGAAGGTACCACAACAAGGGTACAGTTTTCCTGTTTTTCAGTAAAGTCATCCCTGGAAAAGTTGTTAGGGTCACGCCCCCTTTTTAACTCCGTCATTTGATAAAGCCAACCAACTAGCTGGTACCTATTTGCAATTGGGTGAGCAGGGATCGACCCACGACTCACCAAATGTGAGATAGATGCTTGGCGACTCCCGTGCCCACAGTAGCTGATGGTATAACATGCGGCCAAAAATGTGAATATATTCAAAACAAATGTAAAGGTGTATATGCATTCATCTATCTATGGACAAGTACCGGTATGTGAAGGAATAACGACAGTACTTATAGTCTTTATAATTATTAATACGACATTTGATCATTTTTTTTCAAGTTGTAATGTTAAGGAAATCACACTTTCTAAATTATGAAAAACAAGAGGAATGCTCAGTAGAGAGCATGTCATCATCACGTCCAGCAGTCTTATTTTGCTCTTAACTCCACTGGGTACTTGTACGTCGATGTATTTTATTCAAAATCTAATGGACTTCTCCTTGGGTCATATGGGATATGTCCACCAAGTTACGTTGAAACTGGTTCAGTAGTTTTTGCGTGGTGGTGTTGACCAACAAAAAACAAACTTAAAATAGTTATTGTTTTTTTGCATAACGCTGCGATTATTTTCAAAGTACTGCTGCGTACTTTTACTTTGGTGTACTTTATCCAAAATATTACAGATTCATCCTTGGGTTATACCCAATATGACTACGAAGTTTGGTCAAAATCGGTACCGTACTTTTGTGTAAAGTTGCTCACAAACAAACAAACAAAAATAAATAAACTAAGAAACAGACGAAACAAATGGGTGAATACATACTCTTCGCGAAATCCTCGATTTTTGGAGAAGGTAATTATCAGTGCTGTGAAAAATGCAATCCATGAAATTATCGATGCTAAACCAGACGAATTTTGAAATTAATTTAATCAATAAAAGCAGAAAAAAAAATACAATTGTTTACTTTGGGTCAACACTAGAATGTTAAAACTAATATTAGCAGCAGCAATTCTTCCTAAAACTAATACTGTCACTGCTATGAAAACTTTTCAATAAAATGCAAATGAAGGATTTTGTACACATTTGAAATATAATGGACACTGCGTTCCATTCCCATAAAATGGAAGCATATACGGTAAAACTGGTTGTAAAGTTATTATTATTATTATTATTATTATTATTATTATTATTATTGTTGTTGTTGCTGTTGTTGTCGTTGTTATCATTATTATTATTGTTGTTGTTGTTGTTGTTGTTATCTTAGGCAACAAATCCCTCCCTTCTGGTGTGAGGTACCAACTAATTCCTTCATCTAATTTTTTTTTTTTTTTTTTTTGCTCCAAGTGGTTATTTTTGCTCCAAGTGGTTAAAGTTGCAAAGACTTTGGCCATCGACGAGGGAAATGATAAGGTTGCATTTAAGGATTTATAAGTATTTAAGATTTATGACATTTAATATTGGATTACAGAAGAGAAGAAAAACCAAAGTTTTTGCTTATAAAATATTTAGACGTCCTAGGAAAGTTATAGGGGTTAAGAAGAAGTTATCAAGATGGCATTATTGAAACTAATATATTCATTAGTATCGGCAGAATGTTGTGAGATACTAAAGAAATAGGCCATTGATGTTGGTCAATTTTATTGTTCAATGTACGCAGACGTTATTAAAACCTGCTAGCTTGTTCTTTTATGTATTATCCATAACTTATGGAATATATTTTTTATTCGTTTCTAAATTCCAGAGAGTAAGATATATTTTTATATTATTCATTTCTGATATTGTTCATTACACGATATATTAAAAAGATCAAACCTCCACATATATAATTAACAAACCGCTTTATTACCCGCTGGCATTTCATTAAAGGCAATAGCAGCCCAGATGCCTTCGCCCCCCACAGACTCCATCTGGCGTTACTACCTGTGATGGCAATTCCGGTTGTATCTCGGGCTACTTTCTGTTCCTATTACGGGTCGGGAAGGAGGCGCAGAAGGAAGCCGTCCATTTCAGTGCCAATTGGATTGCTGGCACTGGATGCTGTTTTCTCCGAGAGTCCAACATGTGGCACAGCTGTTTAGCTCTGCTGACCGCGCTTAAAGGTAAACTCCGAACAACATCCTCGGGTTCAGAGTTTTTTAGGATGGCGACACACGAAAAAGTTTAGGCTACTCGTATCTTTTATCTCCTTCCTACCAATCTCTCTGTCATATTACATATCTCTTTTGAAAGGCCTAATTTATTTCGCTTTTTTTAAGGCGATGGTAAAAAAAAGCACGAATATGCAAAATTCCAATTTTGACCAAAATAATGGTTAAATGGCATTAATACCTCGTAAGAAGTCCTCTTCAAAATGTTTTTCATTTCATAAACATATTCGAAGATAGTTGATAAACTAAGTCAGAAACCTGGAGTAACCTTCAATTATAGGCTGTGAAATAATTGTTTATAGGAGTCCAGTAATTAGTTTATGGCATAATTAATATAGATAGCATTTTTATCCGTTTGATGATTGTTCCCACTACATAGGATAATTCAAGTGTAATCACATACTAATTAGTGAGGTCTATGGTCAGATTTTAAATGGTTCATGAAAACTTTATTTTGACAATAGAGTGAAATGGAAAATCCTCTTTTACACTTTTTATCATTATTTTAGAGAAAGGTTTATGTATCATGTGATCATTGTGAGGTTTTGGATTAAATGTTGAAATTAACGTTAGGGATTTATATATTTTTACTAAATCCATATATATATATATATATATATATTATTATGTGACGAACCACTGTGCAAACAATTACCCCTTTATAATGGGCGGTAGTTCTCTTCACACAACAAAATAGAAGTCATATGGGTAGACTTCCAAATTCACTTGTTTCTTATTACGAGTGTATAAGATTGTTGATTATGATCAAATGTATCTTCTTAAAGCTGGTTGCAGACAACAGAAGCACCAATAGCAGGATAATTGGAGGACAGGAACAATAAACTATGTTATAAACAAAACTTTAATCTTACGTTAAACAAAACAATGAAAAAGCACTTCAAAACAACAATAATAAGCAATGCAAAGTGAATGGGTGTGTAAGGTAGATGAATCTCGTGGTGAGAACAATGTATTCTAACAAAACAATAAATTTGGGGTTACCTTATAACATGTAAGGTAAGAAAACAGGGATGATTTACAGCAGGAAGGCGAGTGTAAACAAAAGATAATGAGAAGAATGGAATGAAGATGGCGCTGAAATAAGGTGATGTATTTACAAAGAAAATGGAAAAATAAACTTTAGACAAATCAGATATGTTAACATATGTACAACATATGGGGATATCACAGTCCCCCCTTGTTTTTGTTTTTTTCCATTTCCCGAGGATCAACCGAGGTTATCCTTGATAATGAGTCTGCCACAATGTTTTCTCGTCCTGATATGGCGATTACTTGGATATTATGTGCAGATAGTATGTATGACCATCTTAAAAGTTTAGGATTGAGAGTAGTGGACCTATGGAGATGCGACAGAGGAGAGTGGTCGCTGTAGACGTAGATCGTGTCTTGTCCATCAACATAGATCTCGTATCTCTGGATGGTAGCTACGATGGCGAATAGTTCTTTCTCCACAGTGGGCCAATTTAGTTGGGAACCCATAAATCGTCCACTGGAATAAGAGACTGGTAACAGATCAGCTAGTGGGGGCAGGTTTCCTGTTATGGTTGTTATTGGAGCAGGATGCTGTAATAAAATGCCCCCATATCCAAGATCACTAGCGTCTGTTTGGAGATAGAATGGTTTGGTGAGGTTAGGTGCCATTAATATAGGAGGAGATGACAAGTAAGTTTTTAGCTGGTTAAATATTTGATCATGTTGCTGGCTCCAAGAAAAATTTACTTTTGAAGAAGTTAAAGCAAATAGTGGTGCTGTGAACGGTGAGAAATTTGGACTGAACTTAGAGTAATATCCTACCATACCTAGAAATCTTTTTAATTCCTGTTTGGTAGTTGGAACAGGATAAGAAGTTATGGCGCTAATATTTGCATCATGGGGTAATACTTTACCACTGCCAACTCGATGACCAAGGTAAGATACCTGACCTTTGCAAAAATTACTTTTTGCTAAGTTGATCGTTAATCCATGTTGTTTCAACCTTGAGAAAACTTCTTTTATCTTTTGAATATGGTTTATCCATGTGTCAGAGGCAATAATGATGTCATCTAAATATACAAATACTTTTTCCAAGTCCTGTAAAATTAAAGACATTACTCTTTGGAAGGTGGCAGGTGCGTTGGCTAATCCGAATGGCATTACGTTATAACTAAATAAGCCAAATGGAGTGATAAATGAAGAAATTTCCTTTGCCGTTTCTGTTAATTTAATTTGGTAATAACCCTTCAACAAATCTATTTGGGTTAAGTAGGTCGAATTACTTACTTGGTCAATGATATCTTGTATTCTTGGTAGAGGATACGAATCTTTAATTGTTAAATTATTAATCTTCCTGTAATCGGTACAAAGACGAAATTTACCATTTTTCTTTCCTACTAGGAGACATGGGGAAGCCCATGGTGACGCACTGGGTTCTGCCAATCCTTCTCTTACTAAGTAGTTCACTTCTTCTTTCATGATACCCAATTTCTTCTGTGATGTTCGATAGTAAGCTTGTTTAATGGGTGCAGCACCTGATTGTAGTTTGATGTCATGATCTAGCATGGTGCATCGGCCTGGTTTATCTGAAGTTATACTAGGAAATTCATGGAATAAAGCTACTAAAGATTTAAATTTTGATGCATATAAGGGTTGTAGATAGTCTGATAAGTTTTCCAAGATCTTCGAGTTTTGAGAATCCTGCCAAGATGCAGTTATTGGATCATCTGTAAATTGATCCATAGGACAATCTATGTATGGTATGGCACTAGTAATCATTACCGTTTTACTTTCAGCTGTTGAGGGAGACAAATAGGCCTTTAAGAGGTTTATGTGGACTAATTGAGTAGACTTACGCTTATCTGGAGTGGCGATTATATAGTTGGTTGGCGAGATACGTTGAGTGATGGTATAAGGTCCCTGGTATTTCTCTCGTAGGGGAGAGCCTGCAATCGGATGGTATAGCAGCACTGCATCTCCTACTTTGAAACTTCTGGTTTTAGCCTTTTTATCATAGTTAATCTTCATCTTCTCTTGAGCTGTTATCAAGTTAGTTTTGGCAATGGAGTGAAGATCTGAAAGTTTCTTGTTGAGTTCTGAAATATATTGGGAAAGACGTATCTCATTATCTCCCAACTTCAGGATGCGTTCTTTGACTGAACTGAGGATAGTTCGTGGCCGTCGACCGAAGAGTAGTTCAAAAGGTGACATACCAGTAGACTGATTTCGAACTCTTCGTATGACGTACATGATCAGTTCCAAATCGCAATCCCACTCGTTACCTGAACTATGGATGTATTTCCGTAGAAGATTTTTAATGGTCTGGTGAGTGCGTTCTAATGCTCCATTGGTCTGTGGATGGTAAGCTGAGGATGAGACTTGGGTTATATGGTAATCTTTCATAGCAGTTTTAAAAGCATGACTCATGAAATTGGTTCCTTGATCACATTGTAGTTCAGTTGGAAATCCTACAACAGTAAATATGGACACTAGTGACTTTAGGATGTTCTTGGCTGAAATGTTTCTTAAAGGTACTGCAAATGGATAACGGGTAGTTGGGCATAAGGCCGTAAGCAAGTATTCATGTCCCCTTTTTGTCTTAGGCAAAGGGCCTACACAATCTACTATGATCTTACTGAAAGGTTCTTTAGGCACAAGTATAGGTTTTAATGGTGCAACTGGTACTTTCACATTAGGACTACTTACTTTTTGACATGTTGTACATGTTTTTACGTACTCTTTAATGTCATTCTTCATGTTTGGCCAATAAAAGTCTTGACTGATGCATTCATATGTTTTAGTGATACCAAGATGAGAGTCAGCAGAGTGAGACAATTCCAGGATCAGAGGTCTTATATCCTTAGGAACAACTACCTGGAATAGATCCTTCCAGGTTTCTAGATGACTGTTCTTGCTGGACCTGAATTTTCTCAATAGTACATTATTATTAATATAAAAATAAGAACACTTGTTGGTATCCTTTGGTTTCACTTGGTTGAAACACTGCTGTAGAGTGACATCTTTCCTTTGTTGATAGCTAAAGGAATCAGGTTGGATCTTATATGTACTCATCAACTCGTTGAAATCCATAGGTTCAGAGACTGGCAACGGGTTTGATGATGATTCAGTAGGGGTGTCCTTTTTTCTGCTTCGTGTCACTGCTAAGCATTCTTCCTGTACAACATCACCTGGAGATACTGCTATTAAGTTTGTTAAGACAACAGAGTTAGCTATGTCATTACCCAGGATTACATCAACATTCTTGCATGGTAACAGTTCTGGATTTACAGCTACTTCAGTAGTTCCAGAGAAATAAGGACAATGAAGGTTTACATTAATGAGAGGCAACATAGACTTACTGGTTAAGTCATTAACTGCAACATACCTGCGAGTTTCACCTTTAGGTCGTATTACTTTAGGAGAGACGATCGTTTGAGAGGATCCAGTGTCTCTGAGTATGGTTACAGGTTTACCATTTATTTTGCCTGAGCAAGTGAAGGGTGCAAATGCTTGGGACTCGTGTGATGCACAATGGAAGGTCTTTTTCTTCTCCACCTTAGGTTTTGGTTCCTGTTTGGGCAGATTCATTTGCTTAGGAGAGAATTGAGGGGGATTAGGTTTTCTCTTTAAGTATGAAGCTGCACAATGTGGATCAGGACATTCTGAAATATGATGTCCTTCTTGTTTGCAGTATGTACAAGTTTCCTTAGGTCTAGTTTCTCTATATGGGGTTTTACCTACTTTATGAATAAGAGCATAGTCATCTGCCTTTAAAGCGGCTTTCTTAGGGTCAGATTCATTCTGCTCTCTTAGATACACATTAATGCTACCTGGTATTTTCCTTAAGAACTCCTCCATTACTATTAAATCTTTCAACTGCTCAAAAGTTTTGACATCTACTTTGTCTACCCACTTCTGGAACTGTTTAATCTTTCCATTCATAAATTCTAAAAAGGTCTGCTGAACTTGCTTCTGACTATTACGAAATATTTGCCTATAACCTTCCGCAGTAATAGAATAAGCATCAAGGATTGCCTGTTTAATTATGAAATAATCATGTTCCTCTAACATAGTGGCACATACAGATAATGCTTTACCTTTAAATGAGTTCCGGATGATCAAATACCATTTGTCCTGAGGCCAATTGAGATTCTTGGCTGTGTCTTCGAACACAGAAAAGTAGTTATCAGGTTCCCGTTCTTCAAATGTGGGCAGCAATTTCTGCACCTTGCCCACATCAAAGGGTTCGGGAATTAGCTTACCTTCTTCCTTTTCTTTCAGTCTTATAAATGCCAGATCCCGTTCTGTTACTGTGGCCGCTTCTCTCTCAATCTGCAGCCTAACACGGAGAGCGTTGTTTTTCTGTTCACTTTCTTTTTCTTGCTGCTCCAAAGCAGTTGCAGCAGCTTCCGCAGCAGTTTCCACCTTGATACGTTCTAGGGAAGCAGCAGCAGCAGCCGTGCGCTCAGCAGCAGCGGCTTTCCTCTCTTCTAACTCAGCGGCGGCAGTTGCGGCTCGTTCAGCAGCAGCGGCTCTTTCTCGTTCTACCAGAGTTGCGGCAGTTGCGGCTCTTTCAGCAGCAGCGGCTTTCCTCTCTTCTACCTCAGCGGCGGCAGTTGCGGCTCGTTCAGCAGCAGCGGCTTTCCTTTCTTCTACCTCAGCGGCGGCAGTTGCGGCAGTTGCCGCTGCAGTTGCGGCTTGCATCTTCATCTTTTCCAACTCCAGCTGTAGACTTAGTTTATCCAAGTCACCATTTGGATTGGTAACGGTTAGAGCTCGAACGTCAGCCAATTCTTCTTCTGGAACAATATCTTCATCTACAAGGAAGTTCAAAATATGACTGAGAATTACACATTTTACGGCAGTTGCGGGAACCTGTACATCATAATGGCGAGCTAGATTCTTTAGGTCAGTTTTTGTGGCAACTGTGAGAGATTCCACATGATCCCGTGGTGATACAATAAATTGTTGCAAGTTGAAAGGCATTTTGAATGTCGTCCGCGGCTCAAGATAAGTACAAACTAAAATAAATATCCAAACTTTACAAGAATAAGTATAAGATCATACAATCGCAAAATAACAATCTTTCGATCACAGAAATACAAAATAGCGATCACAAAATTACAAGATCGAGAGATCATAAAATTACAAAATTATATGATTAGATCACCTTACACAAAAATAGCTTAAATACAAAATTAAGTCTCGCGAAACTTACGATAATACTATTAAAACTTTTATTCACAGTTAACGACTGAACAATTATTTTATACTCGAGATCTTGAGCACGCGGCTAACTACTTCATAATTACTCAAACGACACGCTTAACATCACACTTTTACAACAATTTTACCGAATCGGTAAACAAGGCTTTAAAACGCAAAGGTATTTTTTACTTTAAACATACCTAATTAGCACGTTCTAGTTTACATTTCCTTTTAATTTATACCAGCTTAATTCGATAACTTTTCAATGTTACATTTTAATTTATATAAATACTATATTATTCTCGTTATGATAAAGAATCTAGTTAATAGTCAACACTTAGTTTAAAGTAATTGATTATCAGAATAATGCGCAAACTGGACAAAATACGTAGTATGCGCTTAATAGATATAACAGGAGTAATTCAACACAAGTATTTAAATATTCATTTACCGACACGTAAATGTTATTTGTACACCAAAATAGTACTTTTAACACCAAACAATATACAAGTTAATTTCCTGACTAGAGATAACGATTAGAATTACGAAAATCTCCGAAATTGGAAATTGGCTAATTTCACTTAAGAAATTTATATAACAAAAATAAATCACTTTATAATGAAATAGAGATGGAGGAAATTTCACTTATAATGAAACTTAATTTAATAAATCACATATAATGAAATTTGACTTATTTCCTAAATATCACTTTTGAATGGCGATTTTAAGAAATGGCAAAATCTTAGGGCTTCAGATTTTTTTTTATGAGAAATCTCTGGGATACGAGATTTGAGTAGGCGAAACTTCAAAAGCTACCTACTGGGGGTATCTTCAATTAATAAGGGTGGTTTAGAAGCTGGACAATCAGCATACCTAAGTCTTAACTATATTAAGCGTGACTTGTTCCTCTTACAACCAAATGACTACCCAGACATATATACATAAATGTCTAATGAGAGGGAGACGAGACATCTACCTTACCTTGGAATTATTACTGTCGTCCTTTATCCTTGGTACGCCACAACACAACACTCGATACTGTTCATAATCACTGGAACTGTTCCTTCACGATTCAATCACTTGATATAAATTTGATGAATCATATCACACATCAGATCCCGGACAGGCCCCCAACTATTATGTGACGAACCACTGTGCAAACAATTACCCCTTTATAATGGGCGGTAGTTCTCTTCACACAACAAAATAGAAGTCATATGGGTAGACTTCCAAATTCACTTGTTTCTTATTACGAGTGTATAAGATTGTTGATTATGATCAAATGTATCTTCTTAAAGCTGGTTGCAGACAACAGAAGCACCAATAGCAGGATAATTGGAGGACAGGAACAATAAACTATGTTATAAACAAAACTTTAATCTTACGTTAAACAAAACAATGAAAAAGCACTTCAAAACAACAATAATAAGCAATGCAAAGTGAATGGGTGTGTAAGGTAGATGAATCTCGTGGTGAGAACAATGTATTCTAACAAAACAATAAATTTGGGGTTACCTTATAACATGTAAGGTAAGAAAACAGGGATGATTTACAGCAGGAAGGCGAGTGTAAACAAAAGATAATGAGAAGAATGGAATGAAGATGGCGCTGAAATAAGGTGATGTATTTACAAAGAAAATGGAAAAATAAACTTTAGACAAATCAGATATGTTAACATATGTACAACATATGGGGATATCACAATATATATATATATGTGTGTGTGTGTGTGTGTGTGAGTGTGTGTATGCATGTATATACAGTGTATATATATGTAATATAATATATATGTATATTTATTTATATATATATTTATATATGAAAATGTATATATATATATATATATATATATATATATATATATATATATACTGTATATATAATATCATCACCATCTTCATCAGCCATGTTAAGAACACTGCAGAACAAAAGCCTCGGGCATGTTCTTCCACTCCCCTCTGTTTATGGACTTTCTGGGCCAGTCTATACCCGCAAATTTTCTAAGCTCGTCAGTACTTCGTCTTCTCTTCCTTCCCCTGCTTCTCTTGTAATCTCTAAGAACCCATTCTGTTATACTTTACGTCCATCTATTATCTGCCATTCTCATTATATGTCCTGTCCAAGTCCATTTCTTTTTCTTATTTGTTATAATGTTCTGTGCTTCAGTTTGCTCTCGTATTGATGTTGCTCTTTTTCTGTCTCTTATTGTTAATCCTATCATTATTCTTTCCATAACTAGCTTATATTCTAAGGCTTGATTAAGGCTCCAAGTTTCTAATGCATAAGTTAAATACTTATGCATCTGATTAAATACTTTTCTTTTTAGAGAGTGTCATTTTACGTTTCATGATCTCATTCTTTTTCCACCAAAAGCTGTCCATCCCATGCCTATCCATCTTTTAATTTTGGTGTCAGGTCCTGGTAAAACACTGTTTTCCCCGAATATTCATTAACGATCACAAAAGGTTCGTCCACAACCCGTATTTGTTGTGTCTCTGCTTTTTCATTGAACATTATCTTAGTTTTACTTTTATTAATTTTCAGTCCTACATTTCTGCTTCTCTTTAAATATTCTATCATCATTTGCAATTCCTCCCATGATTCACTAAATAGAATTATGTCATCTGCAAATCTCTAAGTTGTTAAGGTATTCCCCCAATTAAAATTAATTACTACTTTTCCCAATCTAAATTCTTGAAAATTTCTTCTTGGTACATTGTGAATAATTTAGGAGAGATGGGGTCTCCTTGTCTAACTCAATCGGAATTTTCTCACTATCTTTGTATAGCTTTAGGCTTGATGTACTAACCGTATAGATATGTTCAAGTTTTCTAACATAAGATTCATTTATTCCCTGCTTTTGAAGGGTTTCATATTGCTAAAGTTTTGACAGAATCAGAAGCTTTTTCATAGTCTCTAAATGCCACACATAGTGGTTTGTCATACTCTGTTGATTTTTTCCATTAGTTGGTTAATTATTGTTGAATACTCTCTTCTAAAACCTGCCTGTTCTCTTGGTTGACTTAAGTCCAGCTTTCTTACTAATTGGCCGGATACGATCTCTTTAAATATTTTATATATTACCGTGAGTAAACTTATCGGGCGGTAATTTTTCAAGTCTTTTGTGTCTCCCTTTTTGTAAGTTAATATAATAAAGTTTTCCAAAGCTGTAGGTATACAGTAGAGATATCTTACATTGTGTGTGTATATATATATATATATATATATATATATATATATATATATATATATATATGTATATGTTTGTGTGTATGTATGTATGCATGTGTATACAGTATATGTACATGTATATGTGTTTATATATAGTGTATGTGCAGGTATGTATGTATGTATGTATACTCACTAGTACATCTTAACCGTAGTAAACATTAACTGCAATACTATTATTTATTTATTGATTTCACTGTATTTTCGCCATATCAGTTCTGAACCAATATTGCAAAAACGCTAATCCTAATTTTTTTTTATAAAAGATAAAAATAAAATGATAATGAGCGACAGTAAAAGACATTGACAACGTTTTCCATTGACTTTGATTATGAATATTATTCATTATACACTTTGATGTGGATTTATTTTACCATGTACAGAATTCTTGTAATCTGTAGAATAAGTTTTATTATAACAGTATTAGTTCTGTTACTAGTGTACGCAACCTGTCAAAAATGATATATCTGCACACAGGCACAAGTACCCCCCTCCCTCTATGGTATGACTACTCCCTTTCTCCCCCTCCTGAGGGACGTTGAGAGCTCAGCGTGACCTAATATATATATATATATATATATATATATATATATCTATATCTATATATATATATATATATATATATATATATATATATATATATATATATATATATATATATAGTCAGACGCTTACTCTTTATTATATAGGGGAGATTCCATAACAGTTAAACCCCTCTGTTTCCAATGTTTTTATTTGACCTGCCAAAAGATGTGAAGTCGTTAGTTACAAGACAAGCAAACATCGTAACCATACTGTATACTCCTGTTAAAGTTAGCTATGGCATGTATATATTTTTCATTTCAGAATTAACTATAACTGCCCCCGTCCGGAGCGAAAACTCTGAGCAATCTGTGCACGCACCCACATTCAGCCCACGTATAAGAGAATTTATGGCATATTGAATATGTAAAACACAGTTTGAACTAGTTAGGGTATTTTGATTTAATTTTGGAGATTATGATTAGATTCACGGATTAATAAAGCATTAATCTGGAAGTTTAGGTAGCGGGGCCGTATGCCAGTCTGACGAATGGCCTGGGAGTCATATAAAGTTATATGATGGTCGAGAACTAATCAAACCTTGTAATGAGGAGAGGTTTGATTTAATAATTGAGTTTATGATCTCCGGTTAGGAAATGCACTCAGCTCCAGATTTTGAGAACAAGACTTAAACAATTAGACGTTGAAAACGTTCAGAAAAAAAACTAGTTTCAAGAATAAAAATAATCGTATCAGTTCTGTAGTGTATTAATTTCTCTGCTTAATTCGAAGACAGCTGTACGAGATTGGGTTTTTATATTCCATTAAACGTGGGAACGTTGAATGTCAGGTAGATTACATTAGCATATATTATTTTGTTTCGCATTTTTATTCATTAAGCACACGTAACAAGATAGAAGATGAAGCATGACGTCCAAACCCCAATGCTTTCATTATATCAGAATAATTAGATTTAGAGTGAAATATATGAGCTGCACAAGCGAACCAAAATTCTCATAAATATGCTTTTACTTTCTTTGGATGTTTTTTTTTTTTTTTTTTTTTTTTTTTTTTTTTTTTTTTTTTGGTAAGTGTGTGGTTCTTAATTTTTTGTTTTAACAAATAAAGGATTAATTAACATTCTCATACATTTCGGCAATTTTATAATCACCCCAATGGTTAATAGAAAAGACTCAACATAAACATGCACTTGATATATCCTCTTTGGTTCAATTTACGGGGAATCATTTACTTTGATATCTCAGTTCGTTACATTATTGCCTCACCCAAACGCCATATATAAACGTGAATTTAAGTGGCAGATAGACTGTGCTTTATATCAAACGGATTCACCAATATAGCTGAACTAAATCAGAACCTATGAAACATATTGAATGTTGTATATGAATTTCTAAATTCTCTCGCTTAGGTGAAAAATATTGAACGTCATTCATGCAGCAGTTATGATAAATTTAGTGCTGATATTTTACACTACGTTCGAAACTCGTCAGTTATTATTATTCTGTTTATTACATCACTGAGACCTTATGGTAGGGGTTCCCAACCTTGGGTAGATGTACCCCCAGTGGTACATTATTACTCTTCAGGGGGTACATTGGATCAGAGGTAATAGCCACTACTGTGCAATACCTGATGTATTATTATTATTATTATTATTATTATTATTATTATTATTATTATCATTGTTATTATCATTATTATTATTATTATTATTATTATTATTAGCTAAGATACAGCCCTAGTTGGGAAAGCTATAAGCCCAAGGGCTCCAACAGAGAAAATGGCTCAGTGAGGAAAGGAAATAAGGAAACGTAGAATAGAGAAAGAGAAATAAGATATAAGATAAAACAGTGTGCCCGACTGTACCCTCAAGTAAGAGAACTCTACCCCAAGGCAGTGGAAGACCATGGTACAGAAGCTATGGCACTACCCCATACTAGAGAACAATGGTTTGATTTTGGAGTGTCCTATAAGAGGTGCTTTACCAAAGCTAAAGAGTCTGCATTGCGATTGAATATTGCAATCATCTTAAAATATCAATTTCATTGTTTCTCTCTTTCATCCTCAATTATGGGTAATACACAGTAATGTATGAAAATGCCCTGCGGTTTTATGGACAACAACAACAACAAATGTAACTGTTTCTAGAATACTGCAGGACAAAGGTCTCAGATATGTCCATAGTCATGTCTGGAGTTTGGGACATTTGCATCACCACACTGGCTACTGCGGATTGGTGCTGGTGGACAGACTTTAATCTGATCGCTAACAGCAAACCAACTGAGTATGGTTGGCCCTGACTAGTTCAGCTTTGCTGGTCATGACAATATACAAAGCCATTCACCACTAAAGGTATGCCCACTCAGAAAGGAACAACACATTTGAGCATATAATTACGTACGTTAGTATGTCACTGTGTAGGTTACCGAATGTAATATTTTGTGGTTTTATTATCGCTACTTTAGGTTGTTAAAAAGTGGATATCCACTATTGAGGAAAAGACACTCTGATTACATAGATTGACTCTCTCTCTCTCTCTCTCTCTCTCTCTCTCTCTCTCTCTCTCTCTCTCTCTCTCTCTCTCTCTCTCTCTCTCTCTCTCTCTCTCTCGCAAAATGCTTAAGTCATCCATTCAACAACCTGTAAGTCCATGAAAACTATCGAGCTATTCAGCCTCATACTATTCAAATCAACCATTGTTGATAAGTCAAACGTTGTGGTTGAGTCATTCAAATAAAGCCATTCAATGTAAACGACAAACAAACTCATGGTTCGAGGATACCTCGAACTTGATATTCTGCAAGCCCCTTCCACTAGTGTCAGACCCAGGTAATCAATTAGCGTATCTTGAATTCACAAGGAGTCCGCCTGGAAAATCACGATTGTTTCTTTCATTTTCTATCGGATACATTTAGAACTTTGCATTGTCTTGTACAAGTAAATGATTGATTATTATATGAAAATAAATATATAATACTTCCTGTAATTCTGAAACTAACAATATTACCGAGATTACATCTAAGGCTCTAGGTAGACAAAAATAAGGATTACAAATAGAAAATGCGAGTGCTATGAATTTCCAGAGTTATAGGGGTATTAAACAAACAAGTGATTTTGCACATTTTTAGCTAATTCATAAAGGGTGAACAAGTTAACAATAATCAAGAAGTCATATAAGACTATCAATCATTTTTCAGTATATAATTTAAAAGGTGAAAAAGTCGTCGGTCATTTAAAATCCCAAATAAAACTATTAAGAGACAAAGTCTTTATAGCTCTGATTAATTCTCTTCATTCCCGAACTATATGCGAGAGCTTGCTCGCAACAATTTCATCCATTCTCATCTCCGGACTATGTGTGAGAGCTTGCTTACAACGTTTTCATCCTTTCGCATTCTCTATCTATTTGTAAGAGCTTGCTTACAACGTTTTCATCCTTTCGCATTCTCTATCTATTTGTAAGAGCTTGCTTACAACGTTTTCATCAATTTTCATCCCCTAACTATTTGTGAGAACTTGTTTGCTACAGTTTCATCTATTCTCATCCATTAACTATTTTTGAGGGCTTGCTTACAACATTTTCATCAATTCTCATCCCCTCAATATTTGTGAGAGCTCCTTTACAAAAGTAGTTTCATCCATTCTCATACCCTAACTATTTGTGATAGCTTGCTTACAACATTTCCATCCGTTATCATCCTCTATCTATTTGTGAGAGCTTGTTTACAACAGTTTCATCCATTCTCATCCCCCTATCTATTTGTGAGCGCTTGCTTACTACATTTTCATCCATTTTCATCCCCTATCTGTTTATGAGAGCTTGCTTACAACATTCCCATCCATTCTCATCCCCCTATTTATTTATGAGAGCTTGCTTACTACATTTTCATCCCCTATCTGTTTGTGAGAGCTTGCTTACAACATTTCCATCCATTCTCATCCCCCTATCTATTTGTGAGCGCTTGCTTACTACATTTTCATCCATTTTCATCCCCTATCTGTTTATGAGAGCTTGCTTACAACATTCCCCTCCATTCTCATCCCCCTATCTATTTGTGAGCGCTTGCTTACTACATTTTCATCCATTTTCATCCCCTATCTGTTTATGAGAGCTTGCTTACAACAGTTTTATCCATTCTCATCCCCCTATCTATTTATGAGAGCTTGCTTACTACATTTTCATCCCCTATCTGTTTGTGAGAGCTTGCTTACAACATTTCCATCCATTCTCATCCCCCTATCTATTTGTGAGCGCTTGCTTACTACATTTTCATCCATTTTCATCCCCTATCTGTTTGTGAGAGCTTGCTTACAACAGTTTTATCCATTCTCATCCCCCTATCTATTTGTGAGCGCTTTCTTACTACATTTTCATCCATTCTCATCCCCTATCTATTTGTGAGATCTTGCTTACAACAGTTCCATCCATTCTCATCCCCTAACTATTTGTAAGGGCTTGCTTACAACATTTTCATCCATTGTCATCCCCTAAATATTTGTGAGAGCTTGTTTACTACGTTTTCATCCATTCTCATCCCATAACTATTTGTGATAGCTTGCTTACTACATTTTCATCCATTTTCATCCCCTATCTGTTTGTGAGAGCTTGCTTACAACATTTCCATCCATTCTCATCCCCCTATCTATTTATGAGAGCTTGCTTACCACATTTTCATCCATTTTCATCCCCTATCTGTTTGTGAGAGTTTGCTTACAACAGTTTCATCCATTCTCATCCCCCTATCTATTTGTGAGTGCTTTCTTACTACATTTTCATCCATTCTCATCCCCTATCTATTTGTGAGATCTTGCTTACAACAGTTCCATCCATTTTCATCCCCTAACTATTTGTAAGGGCTAGCTTACAACAGTTTCATCCATTCTCATCCCCCAATCTATTTGTGAGCGCTTTCTTACTACATTTTCATCCATTTTCATCCCCTGTCTGTTTGTGAGATCTTGCTTACAACAGTTCCATCCATTCTCATCCCCTAATTATTTGTAAGGGCTTGCTTACAAATGTTTCATCCTTTCTCATCCCCCTATCTATTTGTGAGCGCTTTCTTACTACATTTTCATCCATTCTCATCCCCTATCTATTTGTGAGATCTTGCTTACAACAGTTCCATCCATTCTCATCCTTAACTATTTGTATGGGCTTGCTTACAACAGTTTCATCCATTCTCATCCCCCTATCTATTTGTAAGCGTTTTCTTACTACATTTTCATCCATTCTCCTCGCCTAACTATTTGTGAGGGCTTGCTTACAACATTTCCATCCATTATCATCTTCTATCTATTTGTGAGAGTTTGTTTACAACAGTTTCATCCATTCTCATCCCCCTATCTATTTGTGAGCGCTTGCTTACTACATTTTCATCCCCTATCTGTTTGTGAGAGCTTGCTTACAACATTTTCATCCATTCTCATCCCCTAACTTATTTGTGAGGGCTTGCTTACAATAGTTTCATCCATTCTCATCCCCCTATCTATTTGTGAGCGCTTGTTTACTACATTTTCATCCATTTTCATCCTCTATCTGTTTGTGAGAGCTTGCTTACAACAGTTTCATCCGTTATCATCCTCTATTTATTTGCGAGAGCTTGTTTACAACATTTTCATCCATTCTCATCCCCTAACTATTTGTGAGGGCTTTCTTACAACAGTTTCATCCATTCTCATCCCCCTATCTATTTGTGAGAGCTTGCTTACCACATTTCCATCCATTCTCATCCCCCTATCTATTTATGAGAGCTTGCTTACATTTTCATCCATTCTCATCCCATAACCATTTGTGACAGCTTAATTACAACATTTCCATCCATTCTCATACCCCTATCTATTTGTGAGCGCTTGCTTACTACATTTTCATCCATTTTCATCCTCTATCTGTTTGTGAGAGCTTGCTTACAACAGTTTCATCCGTTATCATCCTCTATTTATTTGCGAGAGCTTGTTTACAACATTTTCATCCATTCTCATCCCCTAACTATTTGTGAGGGCTTTCTTACAACAGTTTCATCCATTCTCATCCCCCTATCTATTTGTGAGCGCTTGCTTACTACATTTTCATCCATTTTCATCCTCTATCTGTTTGTGAGAGCTTGCTTACAACAGTTTCATCCGTTATCATCCTCTATTTATTTGCGAGAGCTTGTTTACAACATTTTCATCCATTCTCATCCCCTAACTATTTGTGAGGGCTTTCTTACAACAGTTTCATCCATTCTCATCCCCCTATCTATTTTTGAGAGCTTGCTTACCACATTTCCATCCATTCTCATCCCCCTATCTATTTATGAGAGCTTGCTTACATTTTCATCCATTCTCATCCCATAACCATTTGTGACAGCTTAATTACAACATTTCCATCCATTCTCATACCCCTATCTATTTGTGAGCGCTTGCTTACTACATTTTCATCCATTTTCATCCCCTATCTATTTGTGAGATTTTGCTTACTACAGTTTCATCCATTCTCCTCCCCTAACTATTTTTGAGAGCTTGCTTACAACAGTTCCATCCATTTTCATCCCCTATCTATTTGTGAGATTTTGCTTACTACAGTTTCATCCATTCTCCTCCCCTAACTATTTTTGAGAGCTTGCTTACAACAGTTCCATCCATTTTCATCCCCTATCTATTTGTGAGATTTTGCTTACTACAGTTTCATCCATTCTCCTCCCCTAACTATTTTTGAGAGCTTGCTTACAACATTTTCATCCATTGTCATCCCCTAAATATTTGTGAGAGCTTTCTTACAACAGTTTTATCCATTCTCTTCCCCTATTTATTTGTGAGAGCTCTCTTACAACATTTTCCTCCATTCTTGTCCTCCATCTATTTGTGAGAGCTTGCTTACAACAGTGTCATCCAGGACACCAGCCACCCGGTGAGATACTACCCCTAGAGAGTTATGGGGTCTCTTGACTAGCTAGACATTACTACATTGGATCCTCTCTCTGATTACGGTTAATTTTCCCTTTTTCTACACATACACTGAATAGTGTGGCCTATTCTTTACATATTCTCCTCTTATCCCCCATCTATTTTTGAGAGCTTGCTTACAACAGTTTCATCCATTCTCACCCCTTAGCTAGTTATGAAAGCTTGCATACAACAGTTTCCTCCATTCTCAACCCTCAACTGTTTGTGAGAGCTTGCTTACAGCAGTTATATCCATTCTCATCCCCTATCTATTTGTGAGAGTTTACTTACAACCGTGTCATCCATTCTCATCCCTTAATATTTCTGAGAGCTTTCTCACACTATTTTCATCTATTCTCATCCCGTATCTATTTATGAGTGCTTGCTTCCAACAGTTTCATCCATTCTCACCCCCTAACTAGTTATGAAAGCTTGCATACAACAGTTTCCTCCATTCTCAACCCTCAACTGTTTGTGAGAGCTTGCTTACAGCAGTTATATCCATTCTCATCCATTATCTATTTGTGAGAGTTTACTTACAACAGTGTCATCCATTCTCATCCCTTAATATTTCTGAGAGCTTTCTCACACTATTTTCATCTATTCTCATCCCGTATCTATTTGTGAGTGCTTGCTTCCAACAGTTTCATCCATTCTCATCAACTAAATATTTGAAACGGCTTGCTTACAAGAGTTCCATCCATTCTAATCCCCTAACTACTTGGGAGAGCTTACTTATTACATTTTCCTCCATTGTCATCCCAAAATATTTGTGAGAGCTTATTTACAACAGTTTCATCCATTCTCATCCCCTATGTATTTGTGAGAGTTTGCTTAAAACAGTGTCATCCATTCTCATCCCTTAATATATGTGAGAGCTTGCTTACACTATTTTCATCCATTCTCATCCCCTATCTATTTGTGAGAGCTTGCTTACAACAGTTTCATCCATTTTCATCCCCTAACTATTTATGTGCATGCTTACATTTTCATCCATTCTCATTCTCTTAATATTTGTGAGAGCTTCCTTAAAATATTCTCATCCATTATCATCCCCTAACTATTTGTGAGAGCTTGTTTACAACAGTTTCATCCAATTCTCATCCCTATTTATTTATGAGAGCTTGCTTACAACATTTTCATCTATTCTCATACCCCATCTATTTGTGAGAGCTTTCTTACATTTTCATCCATTCTTAACTCACATCTATTTGTGAGAGCTTTTTTACAACAGTTCCATCCATTCTCATCCCATTTTTATTTGTGAGAGCCTGCTTACAATAGTTTCATACATTCTCATTCCCTAACTATTTGCGAAAGCTTCCTTACAACAGTTTCATCCATTCTCATCCCCTAACTATTTGTGAGAGCTTCCTTACAACAGTTTCATCCATTCTCATCCCCTAACTATTTGTGAGAGCTTCCTTACAACAGTTTCATCCATTCTCATCCACTATCTATTTGTGAGAGCTTCCTTACAACATTTTCATCCATTCTCATCCCCTAACTATTTGTGAGAGTTTGCTTAATATTTTCATCCATTCTCATCCCCCATCTATTTGTGAGAGCTTCCTTACAACATTTTCATCCATTCTCATCTCCTATCTATTTGTGAGAGCTTGCTTACAACAGTGTCATCCATTCTCATTCCCAGGAAAGGTAATATGACCAGACCCTAAATATCGCTCCACGCTTCGTTCTGGGCAACATTGCCCATACATTACCACCAGTAGCCTCCCGAAATCCTGGGCTTCGGACAGAAGCGGGAGTTGGGGGGTGGAAATCGACGCGGTAAAACGATTCAAATTTAATTGAAACAGGGATAAATATCGACGTAATGGCGGGACTAGGCCTCGCGAAATGAAGTAAACGGTGATAGACGGAAATCCAACCGTCGATGACAAATAGTATTCGGGAGCCATTATTTTTTTCACGGCATATTTGTTTCCACGGCGCGTGTACCACCATTTCCCTCGCGTGATGGAAATAGAAACAAACTGCGAACCAGTTTGTTATTGATACGCCTGATGCATGTTTTATAGTTACATACGATGATTTTTTCTAAAGCCTACTGGCGTAAAATAATTCTCTCTCTCTCTCTCTCTCTCTCTCTCTCTCTCTCTCTCTCTCTCTCTCTCTCTCTCTCTCTCTCAGTTTCACCCAATAGATTGTCTTCATTAACTTGTCTGAAAATACTATGTGAGAGAATAGATTGCAGCGGTGGGGATCACCCAAGATACTGGAAGATTAGCAGTATGAAGAACAAGGCTACACCTCCTAGAGTCGCACTGAAATAATTAACTTCCAAGTTCAATAGAGATCAAGAGCAATCGCTTGAATCTGTTCATTAGAGTGTTTCCCTTTGTGGATCAAACGCATGTGTGCTGAAATCGACTAAGCTGTTAGTTACTCGGAAAATGAGGTTAGTGGAGTGTGTAGGTGTGAGCACAATCAGGTGAACTTAATATAGTCCAATAGAGAGATTAAGAGATTAATCTTAGAGTAGATGTAAGCTCAAAGGTAACGAAAGAAATGTTGGAGGGAGAAATGGATGATTAAAATTTGCCATGCATTTATAGCATGACACGGGCTCTTGCTCATGCGTAGCAAACAAGGAGGTCAATCTTGAAAGTGCTAAACATAGGTCCAGGACGACGGACAAGGATGGTGGTGAGATGAGAACCATTGCCACCGAGTAGAAGGTAGTAGGATAGTCAGGACACCAGCCACCCGTTGAGATATTACCGCCAGAGAGTTATGGGGTCCTTTGACTGGCCAGACAGTTCTACAGTGGATCCCTTTTCTCTGGTTACAGCTCATTTCATCTTTGCCGAAGCATACACAGAATAGTTTGGCCTATTCTTTACACATTCTCCTTTCCCCTCATGCACTTGACAACACTGAAATTACCAAACAAGTCTTCTTCTCTATAGAGGTTAACTACTGCACTGAAATTCTTCAGTGGCTACCTTCCTTTTGGCTAGGGTAGAAGAGATTCTTTAGTTATGGTAAGCAGTTCTTCTAGGAGGACGACACGCCAAAATCAAACCATTGTTATCTAGACTTTGGTAGTGTCATAGCCTCTGTACCATGATCTTCCACTGTTTTGGGTTAGAGATCTCTTGCTTGAGGGTACACTTAGGCCCACTATTCTATCTTGTTTCTTTTCCTCTTGTTATTTTGAAGTTTTTATCCCCTTGTTACTTTCAAGTATTTCTAGTTAATAAATGAAAGATTTATTTTAATGTTATTATTGTTCTTAAACTACTTCTAGTTTTTCTGATTTCCTTTCCTCACAGGGATATTTTCCCTTTTGGAGCCCTTGGGCTTACAGCATCCTGATTTTTTAATTAGGGTTGTAGCTTAGCAAATATTAATAATAATAATAGTGACTGGTCAGGAAAGAGTCCGGAGCTGAAAAACAAAACTCCACGGGGGCCACGTGCCACAATTCAGTACACCTACAACCGAGAAATTTTCACGAGCTTCTACCGACCTCACTGGCTGAGCACAGGAGAGGGAATCGAGGGGGGAAGGTAGATGAGTTAGTTCGTTGAAGAATATATTGGGATTATCAAAATAGAGGTTATTGATTTTAATTGTTGATGTTAGATGGTTGAAATTACGACCTGATTAACTTAGTAACGACTGTAATATGCATTTGGAGTGTGTGTATACGTGGCAAAGCAAGAACTTGATTGGTGAGATTATTTCTTACTGTGCTCCCAATTCTCTCTTAATTGTAAATATCGTTAGTGTTCTACTTGATAATTGAGAATATTCTTTGACATAACTTTATAGGACTTGCCACTCCAAACATTTTTTTGGGAGGAACACTAACATGAATCTGCTAATACAGGAAGAAAACTAGATATTGTTCGCAAGATTTTTTATACGGGTAGGTATTAGGATTTAAGACCATAGATTTCTGATGTTCCGTTTTAATGTTTCTCTTCTGTGTTAATATCATTTGTAGGTTGTCATGCGATCTTTAGATTTAAAGCTAAATTAATCATAACTGGGATTCAGGAAGATTTTTTTTTTTACTTGCTTCATAAGATACCTTACTTAAGCGGTCAGAAATCTCCTTAGGCCTTATTGTGTATTGTCGTTCATATCCGATTGCAAAGTTTCTAAGCATAATATATTAATGTTTATTATTGTGGAGGCGTTGGTAAGAATTGTAGAACAAAAAATTAAATTTGTGTAATCCTTAGAAAAATAGAAGTTTTTAAAACTGATCTGTCACGTGTCATAAATTCACCTTCCTGTTGACGTAGTAACAACAGATACAAAGTTTTCGTTGTTAACAAATAATAAACAAACTGACAGTGCTGTCGAAATGAGCGTAGCTTAATTAAGTTACTTTACATTACTAACTGCTTATCTGGTCCCACGCCGCATTAAAAACTTGTGTTGTAGCGTACACTATTTAAGTGAAAATATATAAAGAACTATACGATATGGTTACTTTTAATTGTCAGATCAATACTATCATGACACTGAGATAATAGAAAATCTGCCGCTCCTTGAAAGACTTCATTTAGCCCTTATGTCAAATTGGAGCTTATTTTGAAAGCTGTAAACCCACAATTGATGAGCATTTTGTCATTAATAACTTTAAACCATCTGTAACCAGTCTTGTGTTACAATATTTATCAGCTGCATGGTGTACAGTGAATATTTCCTATACTTTGGACCTCCAGCTCCTATAGTTTGACGATTCATTGCACACATTTGAACTTCAAAAGTTCAAACTTCCAGCAAATCTTTTTATGTTGAACAGGCTGACATAAGTTTCTTTTAATAGTTTATAAATTAAAGATCTGTTTTATTGTGTTTACTATTATTAGAATATTTTATATTAATTGCTCGTTACTTCTCATATAGTTTATTTATTTCCTTATTTCCTTTCCTCACTGGGCAATTTTTCCCTGTTGGAGCCCTTGGTCTTATAGCATCCTGCTTTTCCAACTTGTAGCTTAGCTAGTAATAATATATAATTATTTGAAAAAAAAAAATACTTTGATAGCCATCCAATGTAGCCTAATCATTACAGATGTAAACCTATCTTGGAATCTACCTGTGCATACATGAGAATTTTTTTTATATGATTAGATCATTGACTGGATAAGGTGAAAAATAACTTTTAATTACCCTATTATCTTTTTGTATTCTTCATGTTCTATTTTAAATATACTCTATTTCCAAGGTCATTCTATCTTAAAACAGAGGATGCCTATAAAAAAAGATGTTTTTAACATTCATTATACATTGATTATGTTTGTGAACTTTCTAATGGATTATTTATGATGACAGAATAAGGCTGACCAAACCTGAAACAAAAATTGCTTTCCTGGTCAAACCGCCGAGGCATATGTCCCAAATTCTATCAAACATTATTTTCACCAAACTCGTATGATTCCAGTACTTCCAATATCGTTTTCTTCCTTACACCCGTTTTCAACTTTTAATTTTTAAGTCCTTTTTTTGGGAGCTTTCTATAAATGAAACTATGATCTTGAGCTTTCTTGTTTGTAATATTGTTTTTGTTTATGTATGTGATGATAAAAGGCCCAAATTTCCCGTCTTTAATTCACTTTGCTGCCGCCATAATATCGTAGTCGGCGTTTTATCCGGTTTAAGTCTTTACGTTATTTTTTCCTTTAATTTGTTTGTGCCTTGTGAAAGAAGACATATATTTACAGCGTTTTCTTGCAATGGTCCTGCTCAATTTTTGTCAGCAAAGCCAGTCTCTATGAGAGAGAGAGAGAGAGAGAGAGAGAGAGAGAGAGAGAGAGAGAGAGAGAGAGAGAGAGAGAGAGTTGTAGTGTTTACATTATTGTTAGTATTCCGCCACGTACATGATTTGATAGTGGATATCTTGTCTCCATGGCTTGCATTCATAAGGTTTGTGGTTTGATCTCGGCTTACTGCTGCGAATCAATGGTTGTGTGTGCTATTTGCCCGCTTAGAAAGCCAATAAGATGTTTGTGTGAGAGAGAGAGAGAGAGAGAGAGAGAGAGAGAGAGAGAGAGAGATCGACAATATCCCGATGTGACTTAGTTTATCCACAAACATATTAGGAGGTCGTAGAGCTAAAGTTACCAGGTTGAGTACTTTGTCTTTTGTGTGAGTTTCCAGACTGAGATAACGAGAGTTTTAAAGTTCGGATGCTGAGAGACAACTTTCAAGTGGTAAAGCCTTGGGTTAGGCCAGGCATGAGTAACTGTTCGTCACCTGCGGGCCGAACCTCACTATTTTCAAGTGGGCGTATGTAGATATATATATATATATATATATATATACATACATATATATATACATATGTATACATATACATATATAAATATATATATATATATATATATATAATATATATATATATATATATATATATATATATATATATATATATATATATCTTTTTGCACTTTGTTTTTATTCGCTTTACTATCGCAGGCCCTATTTTATTTTCATTTCAATAATTTACTTTCTTTATAAATGGTTATATGACATTTCTTTATTATATCATATTGAGGAAAATTATATTCGTATAAATATAATTTCAAAAAAAAAAATCATGAAAATTCATTGATGTTTTATTAAAGAACATATGTATCGGGTAGAATTTCAGATGTCGCTACTCTTAAGCTAAGATGCAAATGTTCATTAGCAAGTCTTGATTCAGTTTCCGATTTGACAATTTTCATTCTTGGAAATAACTGTTCTCATAATTAGGTATTTCCGAAAATAGAGATATAATCTCTTGCTTGTTTCAGTATCTGTGGGTACTCTTCCGTTGGCAAAAACTTATAAATACTCCAATAGAGATGTCTCTTTGAATATTTGATGAAGATTGCAATCTCCTTGTAGCTCAAGTAATTCCAACAGCAGATTTTTAGGAACAGATTCAACATCATCTTTAAATGGTTAAGAAAGCTTTGTAAAATAAGAATCTTGGTGATTAAAGTTTTGGAATCTGTCAGAGAATTCCATATTGCGTAATTGCAGCTTATTTGCAAAGGAAGAAAAATCTGCTTACCTATGCTGTGGATTTTATGAAGTTGATACATGACACAGAAGTGGGCATGATATTTGGAAATTTCATAGACTTTGTACATAAATTCTGTTGATAAATTCTGAAATGCAATAAAGCTGCTAGATTCGCTGTGCATTGAAATCTATGCTTTCATTTTTTTTAAATAAATCCATTTTTATATCTGACCATCAGTAGCCAAACTATGAAGTTTGTTAAATGATTGATTGAATTTTTTCATTAAATTTTTCACTTCATGAAGAATACTGTCACAGCATTTCTTCTGTAACATTAAAATCAGAATCAACACCACACACAAACACTGAATGCTGAGCTATATCAGTACAACAGTAATCTCTTCTATGGCTAAAGCAAAAATTTAGAATTTCGAGCATTTCATGAAATTTGATTCTGTATCAGATCCCAGTTATTGAATGGGCCTCGTCACAGTTCTTCGAAATTATCTGATATTTTCAATCTTTCTTTTGTATGGACACACTATTTCAGATACAGCAAGCAAACATTCTTTTATAGATTCTTCATCACTGTAGTTTTTAGATTACTTGGCATTTTTTTCCTGCAACAATGTAACTGCCTTGCACAATATTATTAATCTTATTTTGTTTCTTAACAAAATACGTTTTCTGTCCTATCAAGGCATTTCTCTATTTTTCAACATTGTGGAATGAAGGATGTATTGGCAAGTAATGTCTTTATAAATTATACTGCTTCAATACACAAAGTACATATGAAAAAGCTAGGCACTGGTTTACGTATCCATATCACAAAAAAAAAAAAAAAAAAAAAAATAATTAGTCTAGGGTCCACTTTTCTTGAAACATACAACCTTCATCAAGTACCTTTCCTTTTTTCGACATACTTTGGGTTCAAATATTCCAAAAATCGCAATATTGGGTGTGCAAGGATACAAGAAGGACTGCTCTCTGTGGATTGATAGAAAAGTAATGAATAACAAGTCATTTTTCTTGAAGATACCATCTATTAATAGTCGTGTTCAGAATACGGAAATGCAAGACGGATTAAATACGTGGGTGGCCGGCCTACGCATGTAGGCCAATTGAAAGATTAAAAAGGGCTTTCTTTCAACCCTTTCATTGGCAATGGTGAATTCTACGAAACTTCTGATGTAGCAAAATTTTTCGAGACCACACAAACCTTTGCTTGTTGATATTTTTTGGAAAGCTCTCATCAATACCTTTCCGTTGAATACCAACTTTCGGTAGTTTGAATTATTTTAAAAGAGATTTTCCTTTTTCAAATTTTGACGAAGTCATCAGTGGCAGTGAGAGGGCTAAATAATCCTTTCAAATGTATTTATATTTCTTGAAGGTCAGATGGTAATCTGTCAGTTTGTAAATTAATTGTTCGAATGAGAAAGGAATTTTCAAGACGAAGAATGAGCCTTTATGAATTGAGTTTTGTTGTTTTAAGAAACCCAAAAAGCTCTGCAGGCTGCATTTCAACACGTCACGGGCCGCGTGTGGCGCGCAGCCGCAGGTTGCCCATGTCTGTGTTAGGCCCAGGACCCACTTAGTGGGTTAGGCAAAACCTAAGGCCAATACACTTGGAGACTCAGGACGGCAGAAGAAAAGAATTCCTGCCGTAATTTGTCACGAACACTTTATTCATTATGCTAATTTTATCTTTCACTGAACTTGTTGCACAATGCTTTCCGATAATCAATGCCGGTGATGTTCAGCCAAAACCATATTGCAAATAATTCTTTCATTGGGATTAACATCCTGATTGGTTGTCCGAATATTGACGAAACACGCGGTTCTGATTTAAAGCTTTCTGCTTTAAAACCAGAGCTGTCTGCTACGCTTAACCCTGTTGTCGATCACTTTAAAGATGTAAGACCTTTGGGTCTGTCAATGTGCGTAATAGTAATAGTTAAAGGAAAACAGGAGGCCCTATCGATGTATGGCCATCGCCTGGAATGATTTTAGTAAGAGCATTCAAATTATCATTCTCTTTTAAACGGTTGAAAGGGTGATATGGCTATTTCTGTCCAGAAAAGTTTGCTAGAAAATAGACTTTTTTTGCGTTAAAGGGATTAAGGGAACACAAAGGACGGTACACTTTCTCTTAATAGGAATTATTAGTTTTCTGGTTAATCCTCGAGTTTGCCCATTCCAATTAATATCTAGAAAAGTGTGAGAGAGAGAGAGAGAGAGAGAGAGAGGAGAGAGAGAGAGAGAGAGAGAGAGAGAGAGAGAGAGATGCGTCATGCTCGGGTAGAACTTGCGCATTTTAGAGAGATTAGTTCCCCAAACGTTCAGCTGGGCTCCACAAGGGACTAGAAGAGTTGGAAGACCCAGGCCTACATGGCTGAGGACTATGAAGCGCGAAGTAGGAGATGATAAATGGAGATGTATTGAATTAAAAGCTCAAGATAGAGACGACTGGCGAAATCTAACCGAGACCCTTACGTCAATAGGCGTAGGAGATGATGATGATAATTATTAAATAAAAATACAGGACAAGTAGGTCACTGGATACATCATTAAAGTAGAGGGACACTCAGTAGAGCGCAGACCTCTTCTGTGCCAGCTTATTTCTCGACCTTTTGTTCGACCTTGACCTTTGACCTTAACTTAAATTGGCATGGATTTTCATACACTCAAATATGAACCAAGTTTGAAATCTGTAACAAAGATGTCCAAACTTATGGCTGATTATGTAAATTGGACATTTTGCTTGACCGTGACCTTTGTCCCTTGACCTTCAAAAATTTAATTATTTCCAGATTTTTACATAACAGTTAATCCCTTCAAGTTTCGTTACTCTACGATTAATATTGTGGCCAGGAAGCTGTTCACAAACAAAACACACACACACAAACAGGGGCAAAAACATAACCTCATTCCAACTTCGTTGGCTCAGATAATTATTCATCTTGCAAAGTTAACAACACGGGCAACACGGCTCCATTTCCTAATCAAGGATGGAGAGGGAGATTGAAAATGAAAGAAGTAAGAATCTATCCTCGAAGGGAAAAAGGTAAGACCCATCTGTTTACGCATAAGACATTATAGAAATCCTAAACCCCAAGAAATAAAAACAGGAAAGACAGCAATCCCAGTGTACGAACAGGTTATGAAGTATTTTACTCAGATTTTCGTTATGAAAATTCAAAATTAAAGAGAGTATATTCGCCTCTAGAAAAACGCTGTTATAACATCAAAGTCGTCTTTCCCATAACTAATTTCAGCTATTATCCCTTAGTTCATATCTCTAGAAAAACGCCGTTATGACAAATTACTCTTCTTCCTCTTAACTAATTTCTGCTAATTTTCTCTGTATCTCTGGAAATTGTGTTGCAGTTCCAACCTCGAAAACTATTTGTTTTTCCTCCTCCTCCATCATCATTAATTCTCCAACAACACCGAAATGCTAATTCGAAACCGCTGTGGTTTCTCTGGTTTCCTCAAACTAAAATACCCGTTTTCTTTTGCTCTTCCTTTAAACAAATTAAAAAAAATCCAATGAAACGTCTGAAAAGCGTTGTTCAAACTTGTCTTGGGTTATCGTCTTTAATTATGAAATGAACATAAGTAGATAATGACTTCCCTGGAGAATTATTCTGGTTTTGGGTTAAAGGAAGTGTTGATTGTATGCTAGAAATGCTTCTCTTTGTGTTGTCTGGTCTAACAGAGAGGAATTGGCTGGAAACATTTCTGCTTTTGCTCAAAATCTAGCCTTTTGTGTTTAAATTCATTTAAAGTTTATCGTACCATCGGGAAAGGAATTGCTCGAAAATTTATCTCTCTCTCTCTCTCTCTCTCTCCTCTCTCTCTCTCTCTCTCTCTCTCTCTCTCTCTCTCTCTCTCTCTCTCTCTCTCTCTCTCTCTCTCGACTTTTTATCCGGAACCCCTCCCTCAAATGTGAAACTTTTCATCGTGTTCTCAAGTTTTAAGGACGAGTAATTACAGTCACACACACACACACACACACACACACACACACACACATATATATATATATATATATATATATATATATATATATATATATATATATATTTAAATGTGGGTTTGAATGTCTGTGTATATATGCATACCCACACAATATTGTAGATATATATATATATATATATATATATATATATATATATATATATATATACAGTATATATCCTGTTTCCTTCATGTTCGCCAGATTCCCGAATCGAATCATATTTGCTTCAATAAACATGTATCTAATTTCCTTTTATTAGACAGATCCCCATTTTATCTTTTCGTTTTTTCTTGTCAATGGCCATTTTACATTCCTCGCCTTTTCCCCTCTTTCGCCATTTCATTATTTCCTCTAATTTTTTATATTCTGTTTTGCAAATTTCATTCCATTACATTTACATGCTAATCGTTTGATTATCGTTATGGCAATATTTCTTCGTCGTGTTCTTCATTTGTTACTTTCTTTTACCTCTTCTTTCTTTACTTTTCCTCCATAATTTTTTTTTTATGTCCTCACTTCTTTCCAGGGGTATTCTTTTTTTTACACATTATTCTACACTTTTACGAAATTTGACGAGGAAAAAATCTAGATTATCCAATTCTTTACCCAGCCACGCGTCCAAATAAACGAAGTCAACCAATGTGACAAATTATTTGCTTCAAATTTTGAGAAAGATTCACCCCTCTCCTCATAACGAGATCCCTGTGTTACCCAACCCTTGTTCAGCATGATGATACACGCCTTTTATAATTGCTTTTTATTATACGTGAATTATCAAGCTTCCATTTACTGAAGGGGTTGATCCTCTGCCACAAAGGTTTCTTTGTCAACCAGCCGAAGGCTTAATGCCTTCCTGTGCATGCGTGAGTGGTGGAGATATATACTAGCAGATTCTGCTCTGATCACTCTTACTAATCGTTTAATTGGTGCTTTTATCTATCTATTTACTCATCTCCCCTATATATACCGGAAGTACAGCAATTTTAGAGAGTGAGACCCCATCTCCCATGAATTATTCACAGCACACCTAGAAAAGGTTTTTGAGAATTTAGTTTTGGAAAAGGTGGGATTTAACTTTCATGGGGAACACCTTAACAACTTAAGATTTGCAGATGACATAGCTCTGTTTTGTGACAAGAAAAATTGCAAAAGATATTTGAAGATTTGAATAGAGAAAGTAGAAAATGAATACTAGTAAAACTAGGATAATGTTCAATGAAAATGCAGAGACAACAAATAAGGGTTGTGGACGAACCTCTAGATATTATTAATGAATATACGTTGTTTACTTAGAACAAACAGCGAGTGCATCCCGAAGACATGAGACCGAAATTGAAAGAAGGATGAGCATTGGGTGAAGAGCTTGGGGGTAAACGGAATGATATTGTGGAAAGTAAAGTGTCACTTTCTCTAAAAATGAAATTACTTAATCAGATGGTCTTACCAGTATTAACTTATGCATTAGAAACTTTGAGCATTACTAACGCCTTAGAACAGCAGTTAGTTACAACTCAAAGAGCGATGGAAACAAGCATGAATAAAAGACAGAAAAATAGCAACAGGGTTTCGAGAGCAAACTAAAGTAGAGGAAAATCTAACAACATGTAAGAAAAAGAAATAGTCATGACAGGACATATAACGAGAATGACATATAATACATGGACATTA
>NC_090727.1:138137571-138140071 GCF_036898095.1 Palaemon carinicauda | reverse complement strand
TTCTTCTAGTATCTGCAACCTCACCATCCTTGTGAGCTAAGGATAGAAGCCTTGGAGAAGCCTATAGGTCTACCTGCTGAGTCATTAAGAGCCATCGCCTTACCCTCCATGGTCCCAGCTTGGGTGGAGAGGGGGGCTTGGGCGCTGATCGTATCGTACGTCTAGGGCCTAGACTTTCTAGGGAATTGTCCTGCTAGGTAGGGCATTGTCACTATCGCTTGCCTCTGCCATTCATGGGCAGCCCGTAAACCTTCAAACATTACTTCTTTTATAAGCTTGACCATTAACAGCAAGAGCCAGGTCTCTCACAAACTTATTTTAAACCAACCAATTGTTCTCTATCATAGATTAAACAAAAACATAATCTCATAATTGTCGGTTTTTCTACTTTCACCAGGATTTCTCATTCAATATTTTGTTATTTTATTATTATTATTATTATTATTATTATTATTATTATTATTATTATTATTATTATTATTATTATTATTATTATTATTATTGAGATCGTTTGAGACAAGAGATTCAAAGTATTAAGATTCATATTTTATTTTAGATGTCATCAGACACGCCTCTTAAAAAAAAATAAAAAAAAAAAATAAAAAAAAATAAATAAATAAAAATCAAGGAAGACCGAAAAGGATGAGATTCGTACATTAGATGCTGAATGATGGAAGCGACTGATTTTTTAATCAATTATCAATGCAGGTCGCGCCAATCGTCTGTTTTATAGTTATGAAGCTAGTCCGTAAAAGATACAAAAGAAGGTTCGTTCTATCGTTAAAACCCTGAGGACTAAGTTCATTCCAAAGAAGTACTAGAACGAATTCATTTCCTTATTTGTGACCAATAGCTTTATCATTATCTTTGTTCGCATTAAAAAACTTAGATCTTCCCAGAGAGTACCATGTTGCTCGTAATAATTGGTATGCAGTTAATTCCAAAAGTCATGCCTTCTCTATCATAAGGCTTTATACTACACAGTATTCTAGAAGTTTTATTCCAGCTGTGACCATGTTGTGGAATGATCTTCATAATCAGGCAGTTGATTCGGTGGAACTGCAAAAGTTCAAACTTGCAGCGAATGCTTGTATTCTGAACAGGCTGATGTAAGTCTCACTTTATAGTTCATTTATGAAAGATCTATTTTAAAGTTGTTAGTGTTTTTAAAATGTTTTATGATAATTGTTCATTACTTCTCTTGTAGTTTGTTTATTTCTTTATTTCCTTTCCTCACTGGACTATTTTTCCTTGTTGGAGCCCTTTAGCATCCTGCATTTCCAACTATTAGCCAATAATAATAATAACCACAATGATAATGATAATGATGATGATGATGATGATGTACTTTCTCCGAGGAGGGGCAAAACTGACAAGAAACCAGTCCTTCGAGCCTATCCATGCTCTTTTCTTAGGAAGTGAATTTTTCTTGTTATATTGAGATATAAACACGACGGGGAAATCCATCAAATGATATTAAAAAAAAGTTCATGGGTTCGATAAACCATGGCTGATGCTATTTAACCGGCCGAACACTTTGTGATATCATTTTACTTACTTTAAGGGCTGCTTTCCTGGTCCTACACAGCAAGGGAACCCTACTCTTTGCAGGACCTTCAGTCATTTTATCGTATATAATCCAAGAGAGTTCTATATGAGAAAGTGGTTGTACCAACTGTGATGTATGGATCGGAGTTGTGGGGAATGAAAGTGACGGAGAGACAGAAATTGAATGTGTCTGAGATGAAGTGTCTAAGGAGTATGGCTGATGTATCTCGAGTAGATAGGGTTAGGAACGAAGTGGTGAGGGTGAGAACGGGTGTAAGAAATGAGTTAGCAGCTAGAGTGGATATGAATGTGTTGAGGTGGTTTGGCCATGTTGAGAGAATGGAAAATGGCTGTCTGCTAAATAAGGTGATGAATGCAAGAGTTGATAGGAGAAGTACAAGAGGAAGGCCAAGGTTTGGGTGGATGGATGGAGTGGAGAAAGCTCTGGGTGATAGGAGGATAGATGTGAGAGAGGCAAGAGAGCGTGCTAGAAATAGGAATGAATGGCGAGCGATTGTGATGCATTTCCGGTAGGCCCTGCTGCTTCCTCCGGTGCCTTAGATGACCGCGGAGGTAGCAGCAGTAGGGGATTCAGCATTATGAAGGTTCATCTGTGGTGGATAACGGGGGAAGGTGGGCTGTGGCACCCTAGCAGTACCAGCTGAACTCGGTTGAGTCCCTTGTCAGGCTGGGAGGAACGTAGAGAGTAGAGGTCCCCTTTTTGTTTTTGTTTCATTTGTTGATGTCGGCTACCCCCCAAAATTGGGGAAGTGCTTTGGTATATGTATGTATTCCAGGGTATTCAGCATTTCACACTGCATATTGCTCGCTTATTGTCAAATCCCCGCTATCAAACCGCTTAGAAAACAAGAAAGTTTTCAGTTTCCTCTTGGAAGCCTTAATATCTTCAGTCTTTCGGATGTCTAGTGGGAGCTTATTGTTTAGTTATGGG
>NC_090727.1:138120071-138132571 GCF_036898095.1 Palaemon carinicauda | reverse complement strand
AAAACTTGCTGTTAATTATTTGTATGGAATCTTAAATGCCAGGTTTTCTTAAGCACTGTTTATTCGGGTTCATGGACAACATTTACTAACTATAGGAAGGTATTATTGACCTTTACTGTTATTCAAGGTTATTAACCATTATCTATCTTTTATATATGTTTATACCACAATTTGTGTATATTCAATACATACAGATAAAACATAAGGTATCGCAATCTCAAATTCGTATATGTCCCTTTAGCACTCACTAATACATGTTAAATAGAAATAATTTGACAAGTCTAAAATCTCTTCGAAGGGTGGTAGCATTATCAGCGTACAGTTAGAATCAAAAGAACGCCGACACTCTGGGGAAATCTTTCGTCAGATGTCTCTAGTGTTCCCATCAAAAAACAAACAAGGTGTTGCTCTTCTTACTATTACTATGAAATGGGCGGAGCCCTCTCCAACCTTAGCTAATCAAAGACAGCAACAGGGTGTTTTTGCTAGTGAAAGCATTAAAATTTTACAAATCGAGTTGCCATATTTCATTCTATTTTATCATTTGACGTTTCGAATATCCACTGCAAATACTGAATACACACACACGTGTGTATATATATATATATATATATATATATATATATATATATATATATATATATATATATATATATATATATATACAGTATTATATATATATATATATATATATATATATATATATATATATATATACAGTATTATATATATATATATATATATATATATATATATATATATATATATATATATATATATATATATATATATCATGAATCCGCAAAATCGTGTAGAAATTATTGGAGTATCGCAGCTAAAATATCCCTTCCGTTAATAGCTACATTAGATTATTTCGACATTAGCCTTGTTCAAGTCACCGATGAAAGAAAAAGTACTTTCAGATATGGTTCGATGTAAAATAATAATAAAAAAAAACACCATACATGAGTTATACTGACCTAATAATATTGAGAGAGAGAGAGAGAGAGAGAGAGAGAGAGAGAGAGAGAGAGAGAGAGAGAGAGAGAGAGATTCGGCCTGAATACATCGTTTTTAATTATATTTGTAGTACATTGGTCAAAATTCGCCCGTAACTTTTTGAGTTAGGGTGGTGACAAACAAATAGACAGAGGTGAAAACATGACCTCCTTGGCGGAGGTAATAATAATAATAATAATAATAATAATAATAATAATAATAATAATAATAATAATAATAATAATAATAATAATAATAATAATAATAATGATAATAATAATTGGACCAAAGTTTAAATTTTGCGAGTTCTGTCGAGGTGAGTATTGACCCGCGCACTGAGCCCTTTGATAATTTGGAATTGCAAGATATTTCTTTGGATTTATTAAACGTAATTAGTTCTTCTTACCTTCTAAATTCCTGGAATTTATCCATTTATCCAAACATACCGAAATCTTGTAACCCTTCCAGAAACCACATTATTACTTTCATTCTCAACTCGGGGTCGTTCTCACGTTATCACATAAGGGACCAAAACCCCCTCTGTTTCATGCTACTCTCAACTCTGCCTCACATAAATCTACATTAAGCCTTATATGGGCAGTCAATCATATTCAGACTTTCAAAAAATTTTGCAGGGATTATTGCAATATATCAAGAAACATATGTAAAAAAGCAAACATTTCAATAGTATAATATGTATTTCTAAAGGAATACAAAATGTACACAGACAAAGCGGAAAAAATCTTGATTTTAACATATTTCTCCTTGCAAACGAAGTCCTCTCAGGAAAAAATAGCTATTATGTAATTACATATTGCATTATAAATACGTCCTTGTTACATACGTTTTTTTTAGACAAAGTTTGCTTTATATCCAAATAGATACCAAAACTTTTCTATCCGTTTCAAACCGATAAATCCAAATAAGCAAGTGATGATTTTATCTCCTGACAAATTCCAAACTCATTTTAAAAGATAAAGTGCCTTTATATTTTTATAGAAAATTTAAAGGTATTTATTCAAATGTAGTTCGAAGTTAAGATTAATTATTTTTCTTACTTATTTGTTCATTTGTTTATTCACTAGTTTATAAAGTTGCCGACGAGAGTGTTTTTGAATTGGTCGCCGCACATTGTTAAGTATAAAAACAAATGCTTGAATGTAAGTGAATAAGTCGCCAAAAAAAAGATGTTAAATAGGGATATTTGGTAAATACTGTATATTTTGTAAAGGTGACAAGGTAAAGGACTCTATTAATATACATAGCTTGCAGAAGTTCCACTCAGACGCGTATAAAAACATTGAAGAAAAGAAAATTTAACTAAATGATGAAGATTTACCATGTAAAGTAAGAGGACTATAGATCTTTTCGCAAGGGAGACCTTGAGTGCCGACCCAAGCATTTTTTGTGAGACGAATACCTCAGCAGTGTTACACCATCACAGAAATTAAGGAAACATCAGACAAGAAAAGATGTATAGAGAAAGCATTTTCGCATCTACGATTTTATAAAAAAAAAAAAAAAAATAAATAAAAAAGTTATTCACAAAGTTCGGGTTCTAAAACGTTGTCATTTAGAAATGTGTATAATGAGAATCTATGCAACAATAGCAATAATGAACAAGCTTTTGAAATAACTAGTCAATCTCAGGTTGAAAATTGAACACTGTTCTGACCTGAAAGACAGCATCGACTTCTGATCATCCCCATATAAAGAGACAATGATGTTTTGTAAATCTTTGGAATCACTGAAAACAATTGTTCTTTCTGTTTGTAATTTGTGAGATGATGACTGGATCAAAGAAGTTAGTTTTGAGCTTTACACTAAATTACTCAATGCCTTCAAAGAAACCAAGACACTTCTATGGTGCAACAAATTTAGTGACGTTCCTTATTATTATTATTATTATTATTATTATTATTATTATTATTATTATTACTACTATCTAAGCTACAACCCTAGTTAGAAAAGCAGGAGGCTATAATCCCAGAGGCTCCAACAAGGAAAATAGCCCAGTGAGGAAAGGAAAAAAGGAAAATAGAATATTTTAAGAAGAGTAATAACTTTAAAATAAATATCTCCTATATAAACTAGAAAAACATTAACAAAACAAGAGGAAGAGAAATAAGATAGAATAGTGTTCTCGAGTATACCCTCAACCAAGAAATTACTGCTTATGTTCTACAATCTGTATTTACACTAATGTGTGGTAAGAGGGGCCCATCAGATCGAGAATGAATATTAGTACTAACAGTTAGTCAAGATATGTGTAAAGCAGCAACAGGTGGACAGTGGAAGATGGAAACGCATATCCTACTATGTATGACACTCCGCCATCTCTTCAAAACTAAACAATCAACTCCTTTTAAACAAACTAGGTAATTATGAGTCCTATGCTTTTTCTTTTGAATTGGAAACAGTCCTAGCATATACATGGCTGAAAGTTTCAGTAATCAGTAATAGTGATGTGGTTAAGGATCAACATGAAGGAACAGTGTTTCATGGTGACCGAGACAACTTTGATCAGCTGGTGTCTGATGTTTATGGAACTGGATCAGTTCTCAGCACAGTTGGAATCTACATGGAAGAATTTGTATGGCCTGAAATTAGTCCCTCGTATGAATGAACCCATTCCTGAGAAGATTCAAAAGTTCATGTTAAGAGTTTCCACCATACTACTGGAGAAAACAACATGAAGAACCAACCCTCATAGAGCCCTCAAACTGTGCTGAAAATTCCAGCATCGAGATTGTGATTTTTTTCAGATTATTGCTTATCATATGCCCCTTGAGAGTCAATTTATCCCTGCTATATCGGGATCTGTGTCTAGTAGGCTACTGCCAATACTCCAAACTTCACGACAACTATGTATGTAGATATATGTATATGCATATATATCTGTGTATATATATATATATATATATATATATATATATATATATGTGTGTGTGTGTATATATATATATATATATATATATATATATATATATATATATATATATATATATATATATTAGATTTTTTAAAGGGGAGCCCTGCCCTTCCAGCGGGAAGGGGTAGCCCCGCACTGCCAGCGGGAAGGGGGGAGCCCCACCCTGCCAGTGGGAAGGGGTGAGCCCCACCCTGCCAGTGGGAAGGGGTGAGCCCCACCCTGCCAGCGGGAAGGGGTGAGCCCCCTGCCAGCAGGAAGGGGGGAGCCCCACCCTGCCAGAGGGAAGGGGGGAGCCTTGCCATGCCAGCGGGAAGAGGGGAACCCCGCCATGCCAGCGGGAAGTGGGGGAGCCCTCCCTGCAAGCAGGAAAGGGGGAGCCCCACCCTGCCAGCGGGAAGGGGGGAACCCCGCCATGCCAGCGGGAATGGGGAACCCCGCCAAGCCAGCGGGAAGGGGGGAACCCCGCTCTGCCAGTGGGAAGAGGGAGCCCCACCCTGCCAGCGGGAAGGGGGGAGGCCACCCTGCCAGCGGGAACGGGGGAGCCCCGCCCTGCCAGCGGGAAGGGGGGAGCCCCGCCCTGCCAGAGGGAAGGGGGGAGCCCCGCCTTGCCAGTGGGAAGGGGGAGCCCCACCCTGCCAGCGGGAAGGGGGGAGCCCCGCCCTCACAGCGGTAAGGGGGAGCCCCACCCTGCCAGCGGGAAGGGGGGAGCCCCGCCCTGCCAGAGGGAAGGGGGGAGCCCCACCCTGCCAGCGAGAAGGGGAGAGCCCCGCCCTGCCAGCGGGAAGGGGGGAGCCCCGCCCTGCCAGCGGGAAGGGGGGAGCCCCGCCCTGCCAGCGGGAAGGGGGGAGGCCCGCCCAGCCAGCGGGAAGGGGGGAGGCCCGCCCAGCCAGCGGGAAGGGGGGAGGCCCGCCCTGGCTAGCGGGAAGCGGGCAGCCCCGCCGAGCCGATATAGAGTTCCTGTATCTACCTTATTTTTAAAAAATATGAGGGCCTTTTGGAAATCTCTAACAGGCTCCAAAAAGTCTTCAAAGTCTTCAAAGGTCCCCCAACTCCTTGTGTGTCTCCAATTTGTCTTTCGTCCTCAATAGTAAAGTTGAATGCTTTCCTGTCAGAGCTCCAAAAGGAGAAATATGGAATACCAGTGCAATCCCAAATTGCCTTCAAATTGTCATTCGTCTCAAGCATAAATGTTAGAAAAGGTAAAAATTTCGTTTTGATTGTTTTATTGACCAACCCAAATTTGTAAGTTTTATCACCTACTCACCATGAGGCTATTAAAAAGGAAACAAGATTTGGGTTTTGCAGAAAATACTTTGGTGAAAGTTAAGAGAATTGTTGAGTGTGACTTTGAAAGAAAACCAAAATACTTCGTCATAAAGGGATCAACGACAAGTGGAATCATGAAGGCAGTCATGAAAAGCAAAACAAGAATCTTGAAGACTAATAACTGATTTATTTGAAAGGATTCCGACAAAAAATACAGGAAGAAGAGGGAGACAGGAAGGAGAACGGGAGAGAAGAAATAAAGAATCCGAAAAGGAGAACTAGTTATTATTTGTTGATTATTTTGCGGTAGGTTGGATTTGAAAGGAGAAAGTAAAGTCTTTAGTGTTGAATATCCAAAAATAATGATTGTGCAGAATAAGGCGGAAACTGCACAGAAGTAGAGAATATTGAAGGACCAGAGAAAGATCTAAAATTCTTCAATCTGAAATAATTTTTCTCTCTAAAAAAAGGAAGGACTTCTAGGAGTGGCACTCCAATTGGATGTCTTCCTTTTAGAAATTCCTAACAGGCTCCAAAGCCGAAATAGTCTTCAAAATTCTCCCAACTGGTTGTTCGGCTTCAATTTCTCTTCCGTCATCAATAGGAAAGTTGAATGCTTTCCTGTCAGAGCTACAAAAGATTCTTAGTCTCTCGGTTAGGAGGAATAGGGAATACCTTTGCATTCTAAAATCGGCTTCAAATTGTCATTCGTCTTGAGCAGGAATGTTAGAAAAGGTAAAAAGATTGTTTTAATCGTTTTATTGATCAACCCAAATTTACAAGAGTTTATCACCGACTTGCCTCTGAGGCCATTAAAAAGCAAAAAAGATTTGGGTGATGCAGAAAATGTTTTGGTGAAAGTTAAGAGAATTATTGAGTCTGCGACTTTGGAAGAAAACCAAAATACAAAAGGATTGAACGACAAGTGGAACCAGGAAGGCAGTTATAGAAAGCTAAACACGAATCTTCAATACTAATAATGGTTTTATTTGAAAGGATTCGGACAGAAAATATAGGAAGAAGAGGGAGACAGGAAGGAGAACGGGAGAGAAGAAATAGAATCCGAAAAGGAGAAAAAGTCATTATTTGTAGATCACTTTACGATTGTGCGGATTTGAAATGAGAAAGTACAGTCTAAAATGTTGAATATCCAAAAATAGAGATTGTGCAGAATAAGGCGGAAACTGCACAGAAGTAGAGAATACTGAAGGATCAATGAAACCAAAAATTCTTCAATCGGAAGTAATTTTTTTTCCCCCTCTAAAAGGAAGAACTTCTAAGGAAAAACGCTCCAATTGGGCGTCTTCCTGCTAGCACGCTCTAATAAGAAAAATAATTATCTGGGACCGACGAAGGAACGGGTTTGGGATCGGCGATTTTTGGTTTACGGCGCCCCGGATTTGAACTTCGGGCTCCAGCTTCGGCCGTCATTTTGTGTCAGCCTCCTCATCATTCATCATCTGTCTGTCGTCAGTGTTCGTGTCATCCAACACAAGTAACAGCTTTTAAAGGATACAAAAAGGATATTCTAATTGCAAAGGGATTAATGGTTCATTTGGGTTCCGTCGTCATGAAACACCTTCAAGATGTTCGTCAAAAGAAATTCGATCAAGAAGCGGAACGGCAGGAGGAGAGGAACTGGTCAAACGAATACTCTGAGGAAAGAGATCGTTGACCTTCATGTGGACCCCTGAAAGATTGATACGCAAGCGAGACATCAAAACGAAAGTTAGCTTACGGGAAGAGTAGGAACGGGGTACCTTCACACACGCGCACACGTATATATATGTATATATATATATATATATATATATATATATATATATATATATATATATATATATATATATATATATATATGTGTGTGTGTGTGTGTGTGTGTGTTTGCTGGGTATTATTTTCTTAACTATTACTATTTTACTAATTTCTATGATAGATTAATTAAAGGGGATTTTGTATAATTACGTTTTGATATAGCTGACCATAACAGACAGTAAGTAGAGTATTGAGAAACTAGATCTTCCTCAATCCTTTTTTTCTGAGGCTAAACTAACTAGTTTACCATTTAAGTCATGCGAAATTAGCACTTCGTGGATGTTGATGATTATGGGGGTGTAGACCCAAATGCTATTTTTCCTTCGTTTTTTTTATAAAGACCACTGATTTCTTAGCTCTTAAGTTGTCTGCTATTTATTTCAAGTTATCAAATTAATATGTGTGCATATGTATATATGTATGTATATATATATATAGATATATATATATATATATATATATATACATACATATGTATATATATATATATATACAGTATATGTATATATGTATATATATGTATATGTATATATATGTATAAGTATATATGTATATATATATATATATATATATATATATATATATATATATATATATATATATATATATATATATTATATATATGTATATATATATATATATATATATATATATATATATATTTTAGTCACGAAAGGAGAACTGAGTTTGTATTTCATTTTTCCTTTCGTGGCTATAATAATTTTATGTTCATCACGTGTTAGCTTTTGTGATTTCTACACACACACACACTCACACATAATTTTATGTTCATCACGTGTTAGCTTTTGTGATTTCTACACACACAAACACACACACACACACACATATATATATATATATATATATATATATATATATATATATAATGATAAATTTTGCACATTTAGACGTGTTTTCATATTTATATAAGCCATATATTATACTCCCTTAATATCTAGATTCTCTCTATACCTCGGGATCAGAGAACAAAGGGTGAATCAACTCAGAGATAATAGCTTCTGGTCAGTCGGGGAATCGAACCCTGATCAGAGAAACTGGCATGAAAATTGGGAGAGATTTGTTTTTTGAAAGGGTAGTGAGAAGCTAGGAACTAATATTGACGGTCTAAGACGAGCACCGCAGGTGAAGGCCATTCATTTTGAAAATAATGAGAATGTTTGATAAATATATGATTAAAGAATGAAAGAAAGGACCACAAATGAAAAAGAATAAAATAGGGGAACAAAAATGTTAAAGAATAAATACCTAACTAGACATGTCAGGGGATAGAGGAAGAAGCTCAGAAAATAAAATCTGAAGAATGAGAGAAAATATCTAGGAATCCAATGGTATTGCTCCTCAGTTGTGTGATTTAGCGATTAAAAGGACAATCAAACATTTATTTTCGAGATATCTTAATATTTGGTTTTACCCTTTCCCGCTTAGTGCATCAGCTGTAGAAATTATGGTTCAACTAATATCTTGACAAGCGGAGGAGCTGGTATCGATGGCTATTTCTCGAACACTCCGGACTAGAGCTTCACGGATAGTGATGCATTTTTCGCTCGTTACGCGCCCATATGCCTAGAGTAATTCACCCGGTCCAGGGCCCACATCCAACACCACATATCTGTGCTAATTCGGGCACTTGATCACTGTAAAGAGGGACTTTATCATACAGAGTTCAGCTTATTTGAATCGAGACTGAGAGAACGATGTGCATGAAATTAATAAGATGTCAGTTCGATCTCCAGGCAATGTACTTTCTCAAGATAAAGCTACTAGCAATTATGTAATCATTGGTAACTTTCAGTCACGGCATTAGCGTGGGGAATAATTTTGCGCTTATGCCACCTGCAAATGTATTTTTCCAACAATTTATAGGAGAATACATTTTGGGAAAATAGGTATATCATAGTTTCATGACAAAATTTCGGAAAATTTCGTCGTTCTGAGACTAAAAAGTTTGTATTTTTTATATGATTTGTCAATAAAACAAATTTCTGATAGTTTGCCAGAATATAATAGCGCCCTCATTTACCCCCACTTATGTTCGATACGAAGTAATAAATTCTTATTGTATTCAAGGTGTTATGAAGTCATCAGTATTTATTGCATCCATCACTATTATCTATTAGGCAATGGTGATACTTAGATTTCGTTACTTATCAAACTTCCAACAACAACAATAACAACTACTTTATTCTACTGCTGCTATCTTTTACAAATCAACCAATAATGAATACGGTTAAAAATATTTGTTAGAACACTAACAGTTGTCAAATGATATTTAGGCAATAATACACTATCTTACAGACTGTATGAAGAATATTCATGTAACTTCTCTCCACACCCCCTAAATCAAAATTGACTTCCTTATTTCCTCAGTGACTGGCTGGGGCAAGGGGTTGTGGATAGGAGACTCCCCCCCCCCCCGACCCATCCCTGCAGTGTCCACTTGGCCCCTCCTACGAAAAAATAGTAATGGTCGGTGTGTTTTGTATTTGCAGTGGATAGTTGAGACGTCAAATTGAAATATGGCAACTCGATTTGTAACTTTTGTATGCCTTTGCTAACAAAGACAGCCCTTTACTGTCTTTGGTTCGCTAAGGTTGGAGAAGGCTCCGCCCATTTCATAGTAGTAGTAAGAAGAACAACACCTTGTCTGTTTTGTCATGGGAACGCTAGAGACATCTGACGAAAGATTTCCCCCGAGTGTCGGCGTTCTTTTGATTCTAACTGTACCTCACTCAGTTCACCGTAGGCTAATTACTAATGGGTTTTTGCACCGTGTCGAGCTTACTTTTAAGCTTTCTACGTTACCACCGTTTTACTTCGTTTCTTCCATCTTATTGTCAACCCTCTTAAACTTTTGATTCATAGAACGACTGGTGGATTATACAACACTTGCGTTTTGGCACTCACATCCAGCGCGGGGTTATATGGCCCAAATTACACAAACATTACCAATATTAGATAATGTTTATTGCATTTTAAAGAACAAAATAATCTCAAATTGCCAAAAAAATAAAAGCTTACACTGAAAAATTAAAAGAAAAAGAGTAAAAACTTAAAATAAAACTAAAATGTTTACTTGATGAAACAGAAATAGTGCAAATGCTGCTTTAATCTTATTTTGGAGGTAATTTGATGCAAATTGAAACAGATGCGAAACTTTATTTCCATTGCGCTTTTAATTTCATCCCCAAAAGCTACGTCAACGATTCCAAACTAATTATGGAAGAGGACGCCTAATTGTGATGTTTATCGCCAGTTAAATATTTATTATCGTGGACGAATCTGTGCGTCGTGAAATACGAGAACAGACACTGCAACTCCATTATGATTCTGTAAGTTTAAGTGTGTAAATATATTTGTTTAAATTGTTACTGTAACAATGTGTTCCAGTAATTTGAAAGTTGAACGAGTGGTTTGTTTACGTTTTGTTAGGTGATGGCAGTCTGTTCCTTATCTGGAAAACGAGGGCGGGTAGTTAGTGATTAAATTTGTTAGTGGTAGGTCGTACTCTCCCTGGCAAGATAGGAATCGTACTACAAGGCAAAAATCCAGTTAAGTACTCATGTGGTAATTGTTTATATGTGTATTTGTGATTTAATAGTTCCATAGATTGAGCCAATTTATGGGCAGATAGGTAGGCCAAGGCACTAGCCACCTGTTGAGGTACTACCGCTATTAGCTATTGGGTCCTTTGCCTACACATACACTGAAGAGTCTGGCCAATTCTTTACACATTTTCCTCTTTCCCTCATACACTTGACAACACTAAGATAACCGAAAAAAAAACATTCTTCAGTCAAGGAGTAACTACTGTACTGTAATTGTTCAGTGGCTACTTTCCACTTGGAAGGGTAGAAGAAACTCTTTAGCTATAGTAAGTAGCTCTTCCAGGAGAAGGACACTGCAAAATCAAACCATTATTATCTAGTCTTGGGTAATGCCATAGCCCCTGTTACATGGGCTTGCACTAGCGTGGGTTAGTTTTCTTGATTAAGGGTACTCTGAGGCACACTATTTTACAAGTTTCATTATTTCCTTTCCTCATTGGGCTAATTTCCCCTCTTGTAGCCCTTGGGCTTATAACGTCCTGTTTTTCCAATTAGAGATTTAAATTAGATGATAATAATAACAATAATATAGGCGACTATAATTATTTAAACTGCTGGACTGAGTTTATGGTTACAAAAGAAAAAACACATGCAGTAACTACCGTTAATTTTGGATTAGGTTTGCTTACTCGTGATAGGACTCGATTGTGGTCTACTTTCCTAATTTAGCTGTGTAGAGCGCCCAAAATCCAATGGAAATTGAAGTTTGATATTTATTCAGATTGTTTAATCGTATTGTCTTGAACGATTGAAAAGCCTTTGCATTCTCTTGTTCCATTTTCATGAACGCGCCTGTAACTTTCCATCCTTCAAAAGACAAGCTAAATCCCACTTTTTTTATTTCCAAAGGTATTTTTTTTTTCTATTCCATTCTTCGGTCCTGGCTATGTAAAAGCATCTGGTTTCTTTAAGCTCAGTCTGTGCACTTGAAGAAATTACTAGTAGAATGGTGTAGTTTTAACAATCATAGATGAATGCCTGTCGATTGGTTTCTCGTCACTTCATGAATATAGCTTTATTTTGGCTTCGCTTAACTTATATTTTCTTTGCTTCTCGTGATATAAAACCTATGATAAGTTCCCATACTTGTCAAATTAGTAATTTCTTGGATTTGAAGTGTGACACACCCACCCTTCACATACCGTCGGTTAATCCCTTCTACTGTAAGACACACAGAAATAAATTAATTGAAGAAGAATGAAGCAAGCAAAAGACAAGAATTAGTTTTGAAACAAGAGAGAAAGAATGGGGACAAAACAAGCATTCGAGAATCGAGAGATGAGACAGAAATTGGCGGCAAGGTCGAGACGGCATGGTAAAATGAAATGACAGTAACAAGCATGAAGATGTGAAGAAGACTGCTGGAGCGCCATTACCGCTGAGATAATACTATTCTAGATCTCGTAAAGACTCCTCCAGCATATGTTCTCACTTCTCAGTGACTTCTCACTGTCAAGAATAACGATGTCGGTGATGTTTAGCCGACACCTGTACACACACATCAAGATAATCTTATACAGGGAATATTAGTAACTATTGAACAATTATTCATATCATCACACTTTATAAAAAGGGAATTTGTTTTTAAGAGGTTGAAACTCGCGTAAGCTTGCTATTATCTCTCTCTCTCTCTCTCTCTCTCTCTCTCTCTCTCTCTCTCTCTCTCTCTCTCTCTCTCTCGTGCTTTGACCTCATTAACACATACAGTATATATATATATATATATATATATATATATATATATATATATATATATATATATATAGTTATGAGTATGTATGTATATATTTATATATGTATATATATATATATATATATATATATATATATATATATATATATATATGTATGTATATATATAT
>NC_090727.1:138110071-138117571 GCF_036898095.1 Palaemon carinicauda | reverse complement strand
ATCTTTGTTTGGAGTGGTTGGTGAATGATAGAATCATTTATTGTTTATTTTGATTATAGTGTAATCATTTTTTTATATACCATTTTAGATGTATTTTTTAAAGTACTCTATAAAGTTTTTACCTTCAATGACACAGTATGCTTGTTAAATATTTTCAACATATTGGCGGGTAAAATGTTTCTCTATATCTTATGATTTTGATAGGACCCACTTGGTGTATTTTATTCTACATCTTAATAAGGCGATTCTTTCTGAAGGAGATACATTGTCATCCCTGCTATACCATACACAATTTATATATTCAATGAGAAGAACATTTACTGTGTTTACCTGTTTCTTGGTTTTACATGTGTAGTCAATCATCTAAAATTTTATTGGTTGTTCTACTTTTACTATACATATTCAGTTAGCTAGTAGTGTTCGTAAGAGTTTTCCTTATTCATTTATTTATTTTATTATACTTCCTTTCTTTGTTTTGACCACATCTACGATTGGTTTATGATTGGCTGGTGACGACATTGATTTGAATTACGACTGTGATTGGAATACGATTTGAAGTACATGATATATTTGATTGATTAATTATCTGAAAGGCTCTAACTTAAAAGTTCTTTTAGGTCTACGACTTAATTAGTCTTAAGACTTAATGATGACCAGGCTCCAGCTGGTAACACATACAAAAAAGTCAAGACTGAATACGGAAGGCTTACAGAAATACAATTTTATTACATATATAAGGGATATACATTTCTTATGATAATATCACTCAGTGCAGGAAAACGATATCAAGCTGGTTTTATACGGACATAATTTAATTTTACATTTCTTCCACACTCGCCTGTACTTATTGAAAAAACTCAAAATTATGTATTCAGTTAAAAAATCAAAAGACGCTTAATGCTTATGTGCTGCAACAAGCAGAACACTGGTCCAAATTATACAATTGGTTTCGATCAACAAATTGATGCAGAACTTAATTTTGTTGACAGTAGATTTCGTAAAATTTAGTCTTAGTAATTAGATAGTGACAAAACAGCGATTATACAAAGTTCTCAACACTTTATTTCTGTAAAGAAATTCAAACACGAGATTGGTACTATTCTTGAACAGTTATATTAAAACTTGAGCAATTCTAACACAATAGTGGTATTAGGCTTAGTTATCGTAACACTTGAGCAATTCAAACAAAGTTATCATTATAGAGATTGGAGACACACGAGAGAACAGAGGTATCAGTAGCCGAAGGGAAACGTAACTCTTGATCTGCATTCCGGAGGACGTAGTTATCAAGTTGACTGCCTAGAAATGTACATCCGAAATTAAAAAATCATCTTTTATGTAATATACTGTACACCTCAGGCGTACGTATTATACAGCTGTGTCACGTGATACGTCACAAAAAAAACCCATTTCCAAAATGCTCTCGCAGGGATCTTTATAATAAAAAGAACTTCAAGTTTACATGATTACAGAGGATGTAACTAGATATTTTCTTATTCACTTTATGAAAACAATTTCTCAAAGGAACCCTATTTACTAATATATAACATGATTTTGGATAGAGACTTCTCAAATGACATAATTTCCTTTCTAACCTCTACGTATGCATTATTATTCGTTCTAGAACCTTCTAGATTTTGTACATCACAATAGATTTTTCTTGTCATACCGTATTAGATATATATATGTCGTGATAGATTAATTAAAAATCGCCATTTATTTACGTTGTTAATATAAATATGGCTGAGCAATTACGTAATAGTAATGATAATAATTATTATATATATATATATATATATATATATATATTATATATACTATTTATTTTATTTATTTCCGGTCACACAACGGCATTACCAGACATATAATTACTTGGCCTCTCCCCGTCCCTAAAGTAGTGGGAGAGCAATACTCATACCCTGGTGAGAGGGGGCACCCCGAGAGGAAAACTGGGAGACGACAACCCCCCACAAATTGCTGAAAGTGCCGTGTTGTAGTTGGGAAAGGGTGAGGTGGTGGGAGGTGTTGGAGCTATGAGTGTTTGTGTGTATATCTATATATTTAGCAGTAATTTTTGACGGGTCGCGTACATTTGTGAAGATTTCCCCAGTCTTCGGAACCGAATACCCTCTCTGACCCCAGCGACAGGCCCTTTGGTCATAATTTAATTAATCTTTTACAAGCCACCCGTGTTTCGTAAGAATCTCTAAGTATCACTAAAATGTCTCTATTAAAGACCAGAAACTGTCGAATTCGTAGATTCCGTCCAAATTCCGGTCGTCATTTAGATAAATGAGTTTACTTTATATACTTCGGTATCCTAGAATCTTACCCAGGTGGAATAAAACTTCGTTATCCCCTTGAATGAGTTCTTTTCAGACATTTAAGCTCTTTACAGTGTATTCCAGAATGTCCTCCTAGCTTTCTTTGTGTCTGTAAGCTGATTTGTAGCTTTTTATTCACTTGCTGTGTCGTAGTGGAACACATCGAGGGTGTTTTTATCCTTTGTCGAGTTTCAAAGCTTCCGGAAGGTAATTTATGGATTTTTCAGCAATTCTCCCATTGAACCTTTACTTTCCTTTACCACTCTTGTAATCCTGTTTGGACATTCTCCATTAAAATAAGATCAATACTAACGCCGATAACTTACTGGAACCTGCTTATGCCCCACTGCCGCTCGTATTAGTGCCTTGGGGTATGTTGCAATCATCAGTTGAGACATTGTCCTTAACAATTATCGTTAGCTGTTGTACATATCCCCACAAAAAAAAAAAAAAAAAACGTATACGAAGTTTATTTAAAGAAATCGTGGTGGGGGCGTAAAGAATTTATAAAAATAACTTTCATCCCAAACTCTTCCATATTTCATGATCCACTACGAATAACAATTTGGCAGCTCCCAATAAAGTTTTTGATCTCTTCCCTCTTCCTGGCTATTGCTAAAAAATGAAAGAGGCGACGCCGAAGACGAAGAGGAGGAAGAGAAAGAAAAACATAATAACAAAAAAAAGCTGGCGCAGCTTGAAACATCCGACTAAAATGATTCCATTGTAGGTTATGATGGAGAGGAAGGAAAAAATATTTTGAGAGATAAAAGAAACCTGAGGTGATTAGAGACAGACGAGAGATGAGGAGGGAGGGAGGTTTTGCCTCTCAGCGAGAGAGAGAGAGAGAGAGAGAGAGAGAGAGAGAGGAAGGGACACGATAGTGAGGGGTATGGAGATAACAAAAGGGCTGAGGGGAAAAAATGAAGGAAAAAGTTAGGAAACTGATGAGAGGGGAAAAAGTAGGAGGTGTAACACTAGAATTCCGAGCAGGAAAGAATCTCTCATGAAACTTTGACAAAGGAGAGAGAGAGAGAGAGAGAGAGAGAGAGAGAGAGAGAGAGAACTAAAAACTAGTGTTTAATAATATATACAGTAGAAAGATAATCGCTCTCATATCTTGTTTATGAGTATGTACGTGAAAAAGTGTGTGGACGATGCAAAAAATGAAATATTTTTCCTGTGAAGTGACGAAGATGAATGACGTATTGATTGTGTCACCAGCCCTCAGCGACAGAAGAAATATCACACCCTGTGTTTGCTTCGTCCTCTTCGAATTTCCATTAACAAAAAAATAAAGGAGAACACACACACTCTCTCTCTCTCTCTCTCTCTCTCTCTCTCTCTCTCTATATATATATATATATATATACATATATATATATATATATATATACATATATATGTTTATCATATATGTATATATATATATATATATATGTTTATCATATATGTATATATATACTATATATATATATATATATATATTATATATATATATATATATATATATATATATATATATATATCTCATCCGTAGCGAGTTCACAAAGCCCTCGGACATGTCCTTTCACACGCGTCTGTTTATGGTCTTTCTAGGCCAGTCTGTACCCGCAAATTTTCTTAGCTCGTCAATCAATAGTCTTCTATTCTTTCCCCTGCTTCGTTTGCAATGTCTAGAGATCCATTCTTTTTTTCTTCTTGTCCTTTTATTATCTCTCATTCTCATTATATGTCCTACTTATGTCCATTTCTGTTTCTTACATGTTAGAATTTTAGTTTCATCCCGTATCCATGTTGATCTTTTTTTGCCTGTTGGTGTTATTCCCATCATTATTCTTTCCATATCTCTTTAATTTATAACTAGATTATGTTCTAAGGCTTGAGTAAGGCTCCAAGTTAATACTGGTAGGACTATCTGATTTTAAATTTAAATACTTACCTCTTTATAGAAAGTGTCATTTTACGTTCCATATTTTTTTTTTTTTATACCAAAAGCTCTCCATCCCATGTTTATCATTCTTTCAATTTTGGTCTCATGTCCTTGGGAAACACGTCTGCCCAAGTGTTTTTATTAAAAATATCTTGAACAGACTCGTAGTGTCTGATGGAGGGCGAGAAATAAACCCCTAAAAGTAAAAGTATAACCCTTATTTGTCGTCTCTGCATTTTCTTTCCACATTATTTTAGTTTTACTCATATTCATTTTCAGTCCTCCATTTCTGCTTTCTCTATTCAAATCTTCTATCTTTTGCAATTCCTTCCATGAGTCACTAAATAAAACTGTCATCTCCAAATCTCAAGTTGTTAAGGTATTCCCCATTAATGTTAATTCTTAACGTTTTCCCATCTAAATTCATTAAAACTACTAAGTACTCTGTGAATAATTTAGGCGAGATGGGGTCTCACAATCTAACTCCTTTTTTCAATCGGAATTTTCTCACTATCATCATATAGTTTTAAGATTGCTGTTGTTCCCATAGAGATATATCAAAGTGTTCTAACATAAAATTCATTTATATCTGATCTTTGAATCGCTTTCAATACTGCGGAAGTTTTTGGCAGAATCAAAAGCCTTCTCAGTTTATTAAATGCCAATGGCAATTTCCCTTTTCTTTCTGTCGAATTCTTACATTTAGATTACATTCTTACATTCTTACATTCAGGCCATAACTTACTTATTTACACTTTCGTCCATTTTTTGTATCTTTGTAGCTAGGGCACAGATTATTCCAATATTTTATTATTCCAGAGCCAGTGGATCAGATTCAAGCCAATTTAGCATAACATTTCATTTTGGCTTTCTCGTGTGACAAGGTAGCAGTTGTTTTGTGAAACCTCCTTCATGTTTTCATGTGACACCATTTATAACTTTCTCGTGCAAAATTGCCTCTACTTTCTCCTGAAACACTACCCTAAAGGTTTCATGTAACTGTCTTAGGTTTTAGTTTGGCACATTTACTTAAATCTCATGACACCTCAAACTTTCTCGTATAATGCTGCCTTAACTTTCTTGTATCATACCTCAATGTTTCCCAGTTTCAAGATGTAAAAACTATGTCAGAGGAGATGCCATTCACTAGAAGCCTGCAATTCAAGATATGAGTCAATACTTCATTCAGCAAAACTTCCAGAAGAGATTTCCATTCATTAGAGACCGACATTTTAATATATGAGACAGTACTTCATTCAGCAAGTCTCCCATAAGAGATTCCATTCAACATAGGCCTACAGTTTAAAATATGAGTCAATACTTCTTTCAGCAAGCCTTCCAGAAGAGATTCCATTCATTAGAGGCCTGCATTTTAAGATATGAGTCAATACTTCATTCAGCAAGCCTTCCTGAAGAGATTCTATTCATTAGCGTCCTACATTTAAAGATATGAATCCTTAATCATTCAGCAATCCTTCCAGAAGAGATTCTATTCATTAGAGTCCTACATTTAAAGATATGAATCCTTACATCATTCAGCAATCCTTCCAGAAGAGATTCTATTCATCACAGGCCTACTTTTTAAAATATGAATCAATACTTCTTTCAGGAAACCTTCCAAAAGAGATTCAATTCATTAGAAACCTACATTTCAAGATATGAGTCATTCACCAAGCCTTCCAGAAGAGACTCCATTCATTAGATCCCTACATTTCAAGATATAGGTCAGTATTCCATTCAGCAAGCCCTCCAGAAGATTCCATTCATTAGAAGCTTACATTCTAAAATATGAGTCAATACTTCATTCAACAAATTAGAATATGAGTCTATACTTCATTCAACAAATTAGAATGAGTCAATACTTCATTCAACAAATTAAAATATGAGTCAATACTTCATTCATCAATCATCCAGCAAGCTTTCCAAAAGAGATTCTATTCATTAGAGTCCTACATTTCAAGATGTGAATCAATACTTCATTCATCAAGCCTTTCAGAAGAAATTCTATTCATGAGAGTCCTACATTTCAAGATATGAGTTAATGCTTCATTCAGCAAGCCTTCCAGAAGAGATTCTATTTTATCAGAGGCCTACATTTCAAGATATGAATCAATACTTCATTCAGTAACCCTACCAAAAGAGATTTCATTCATTTAGATGCCTACATTTTAAGATAAGGGTCAGTACTTCATTCAGCAACCTTTTCAGAAGAGATTCTATTCATTAGAGGCCTATATTTCAAAATATGATTCTATACTTCATTCAGCAATCCTTCCAGAAGAGATTCTATTCATTGGAGTCCTATATTTCAAAATTTGATTCAATACTTCATTCAGCAAGTCTTATGAAAGAGATTCTATTCATTGGAAGCCTAAATTTCATGATGTAAGTCGAGACTTCATTCAGCAAGCCTTCCAGAAGAGTTTCTATTCATTGGAGGCCTACATTTCAAGATATGAGTCAATACTTCATTTAGCAATCCTTCCAGAGGAGATTCTATTCCTTAGAAACCTACATTTCAAGATATGTTAGTACTTCATTCAGCAAGCCTTCCAGAAGAGATTACATTTATTAGAGTCCTACATTTCGAGATATGAGTCAATACTTCATTCAGCAAGCCTTCTTTCAGTGGTCTGACTTAAAGAAGTATTTTCACTTTTAGTTCCTCCTCCTGTAAAATCAGTTATTCAGTCTTCATTCCAAGTCCTCTTTCAGTCACTCTTAGTCCTCTGAATTGACGCTGCCATACTTTGTTAGATGCGTTTAAATGCAATCTCTCTCTCTCTCTCTCTCTCTCTCTCTCTCTCTCTCTCTCTCTCTCTCTCTCTCTCTCTCTCTCTCTCTCTCTTGTAGTTATCAGACAATAATTTGTTTTGTGTGGTAAGAATCACTTTCATCTCACATAAAATTTTTAAGTTTTTATAACGTTTACCAAGACGAGATGAGACATCCATCAGCTTTTTGGAGCTAAAAAGTATTAAAGAGAAAATAGTTGCTATAAAGCGTCGTAAGTATTACGAAAGATAGAAAATGGAAAAATTACATTCATGCTATTTTATGGCATAGACTGGGGATATCATGGATGCTCAAAAGTGTGGTATTCGACACCCTTTCAAGTATGGCATGTCCGCTTCTTGCAAAAGAGACACGGTATATGTTACAGGAGGACGTCAGATTTCAGGGAATTCAACGTCATTTCAAAGAATATTTGTGAGAGAAACTTCACGATTAACTCAAGTGGTC
>NC_090727.1:137980071-138105071 GCF_036898095.1 Palaemon carinicauda | reverse complement strand
TTTTGTTTTATTGCATCTGAGCTACACTTATTGGTGCAAGTTGTGTGTGTGTGTGTGTGTATTTATGCCATGAGTCCGTGATCCCTTTGCAGAATGAATTCGATGTTATGTATCTTAGCTTATGTGAAGTGTATATAGTATATGTAAATAATGTACATTAAACGTACAATGTATGTACAGTAAGTGTATATATATATACATAATATATGTTCATGTTCATATATTGTGTGTAAAATTCCCGTGGAAGTATATATTTATACACATCATATTTGTGCTTTGTATAGCAGTGCGTGTTTTCTATTTGAAAGCACAAGGCTATTGTTTATAAAAAAGCAAATCATTGTCAAATAAGATCAAAAGGTGTTGACGCAGCTGAAATCCAATAGTGATTTTAATTGTACCATGAAATACGTAATACAATAGTCTAGCGAACAATTCTATAGTAGGCCTACAATTGCCATGATCGATCGGCCGTCAGATTTCTTTTATCTTCCACTTTTTCTCCTCCTTGATTTATCACATCAATTATGTGCGAGAGGATTACTACCCCCCCCATACACACACACACACACACACACACACACACGCATACACACACACACACGTACTTACGTACGTACAGTTGGAGACAGGAGTTCTGGGCACACCTCACTACAAAGAAGTGCACCCTGACACACCCTTTCTTCGCGGCTAGTAGCCAAACAGACAATGTAAGCTTTTTTTTTGGGGGGGGGTGCTTGCATATATGCCCATAGCATGACAACTATTGCTATTTTCACTCATATAATTATAATCTGCTCTTAATGGAGGCTATTTGTGATGAGGGCGTGCTAAATACATCATAGGGAGGAATAATTTTAGATATTTTCTGCAGCATGGAGGAACTGGTAAGCTAATAAAATAGGACACAAACATAATTGATGTCCACTTGTGACCAAAGTTGTGATCAAGATGAAATCCCCGGCCGTGGGCCGCTGTGTCCTTCGGGTGCAGGAGTGAGGTGGCCTTTGCAACGACGTCACTGTTCAGCAACATTTGAACTGGAACGTGCATTTTCCTCACGAACGTTCATCGATCCACTACAATTACTGCTATTACTACTAGTGGCCTGACATGCCATGTGTGTTAGTGACTAGGTCGCTTTCCTTGCTTCTTGTCTTTATCTTCTTGGTCACTTGTTTTGGTATAAGGTTACCTTACAAATTGACATCTTCATTGAATGACAAGATCTACGTTAATAGCACATGCGTTCTCATCCACACATCGTTATACCTCACCAGGCAAGTAGAACATAGTTCTACACAGTGGTTGCCGCAATAGAAGTCTTCTGATCACTCGCTCCTGCCGCCTTCCTGTGATTTAGAACTGGACCCGAGGAAAATGAATCTTTTGGGATTATTTTCCCCAACTTCTCTCCACAAGTTAGAGAGCTCGTCGTACCACTTCAGTTTCAGTTTCCATTTCCTTTTGAGATCCTTCACGCCTGCAAAGGATAACAGTCTCATAAGACAATCCCTCAGGGTTATTCCTTTTCATCCCCAAATTTTCTAGGGGATTGAATCAGCGCATGCTTACGTTTACAGAGTATAGCAAACATAGATACGAGGAATACTCTCCTCTTACACCCTCTCACCATTGGCTCAGGCTTCCTCGGGACTTGTGGAAGAAACTTCAACCCCCCATCCTTGGGATTCTCCTCTGGGAAGGCTATATACGGCCAACCCACAGTTTGACCTTGGTCTTTTTTGTCAGGGCTCTGATGATGACGGTCTCCCTCAACCTGAGTTCGCCCAGATCAGAGGTAAGAATACGAAGTCTGAAGCATCGGCTGGATGTTTTCTACAGGGATAATGCCTTTCTCATCCGTGAATTAGGTTTACTCCGTGGTTGCTGTGATCTACTCCTACTACGAGTTTGGTACTCATCTCTTATTTAACAAACATGACTCGTCCAACCAACAAGACTCCTTCAGTCCCATAGGAGTATTGGGGATTGCCTTACATAGATATCCAGCTCATGAACAGGTGATCCAAGCTGAATGAAAAGCTTTCTCCTGCAAGTCGTTCGCGAACCCCTCCGAGTGACCGAGGTTAACTACATGGGCGAGAGAATCCGCAGTTCGGCTACAAAGGGCATGCACATAACATCCCATCCACCTACTGAGGTGCGATGGTGGGTGTCTATAATCTGAATGGACATCTGGAATACAGTGTTACATCATCATTGCATGACTACGTTTTTCATCAAAGAACCTACGAACTTCTATAGTTAACTTTCATGTAGAAGTCTCTAGTATTCGACCTCTCCTCCTGGAACAAGTTTGTTTAGTAAATTCCTTTCAGCATGGTGATGGCACATGGTCAAGCAAGCAGTAAGACCACAGGACTTCTTGGACTTCCAGATACCAGTACATCCATCATCAAGGGAGTATCTAAGGATCATAAAGGCGGTGCTTTGGTCTTTTCAATAGCACCTCAGGTTTTCAAGAGTTTTTAACCTAGTGTCATCCTAGGCTTACAGGATGGGCATCCGTCTCCTTAGACTCCTGGACGACTGGCTTATCCTAGCAGACTCGGCTTCCCCTCTTCAACACAGAAAAACTCCTCGAATTTGCTGCAATCTGAGGATTGCAGTTAATCTCAAGAATTAATCTCTGCTTCCTTATCAGAGAGAGGGGTTTTCTTAGGTATGATCATCGACACCAGCCTGCAGAAACTCTTCCCTCAGATGACGGGATCCAGAGGCAGAAGAAGGTGGCAAGTCTCTTCCTTCAAGGAGATGTGCTCCCAGCCAGCAGTTGTTACGTCTCATAGGTCACAGTTTGACTCTGGTTCGTCTAGTCTGCAACAGACTCCTACGAATCCAATCACTTCAGTGCCAGCCAAAATCAAGGTGGTTCAGCACAAAGAATCTCCTAATACCCTGTCCCCTATGGGTCCTAGCAGAAGCGGACCTGCAATGGTGGGTGGCAGACGCGAATATACGCCGAGGGGTCGACCTCCTTGTCCCTTTCCCAGAATTGATGCTCTTTTCAGGTGCATCAAAAGAAGGAGGGGCCCACATACTGAACCATATAACCTTAGGGCTCTGGTCAGAATCCAAAGGGTACTGTCACATAAATCTCTAGAGATAAGGGCAGCCTTACTATCCCTACAGCTGCTGCATCAGTTCTGGGCAGGTTACTCGGTGGTGTTGACAAGGGACAACACCACGGTAGTACTTACGTAGAACAAACAAGGCAGTACAGTACCTTTACGCAGCGCCTGTGCCACTTAGCAATGGGAATGCTAAGATGGGCAGAAGGATAACTCTGTATCCCTATCAGCTCGCTTTATTCCAAGCTAAAGGAATGTGCCTGCAGACATCTAAACAGCGACTCAGATAGTGGCCTCCGAGTGGTTTTTCAATCATCCAGCAGCCAACAAAGTTCTGACTTTGTGGGGTTCCTCGAAAATGGACTTGTTCACGATGTCTCTGATCAACTGGCTCCCGCTCTACTGTTCACCGGTCCTGGATCCCCAAGCCCTATGGCAGGATGCATTAGAGCAACAGTGGGACATCATCAACGTTTACGCCTTTCCCCCCATTTTGCCTGATGAGAAGGGTGCTCAACAAGGCAAGATCATCTGAAAACCTAGCAATGACCCTCATAGCTCCGCCATGGTATCATGCACAATGGTTCTCTTTTCTTCTTCAGCTGCTAACAGAAGTCCCGAGAGAACTCCTTCCACGACACGATGTACTCAGACAACCACACGTGACCATCTTCCACAAAGCTGTAGGATCCCTATATTTTCATGCCTGGAGACTATCCAGCATTCCTTTACACAGAGAGGCTTTTTGCACCAAATTGCGAATAGGATATTCCAGATACTTCCGGAAATTATCAGCTGATGTTTACCAGTCTAAGTGGACTGCCCTCTGTGGTTGGTGTCGTGGATAGGGTATCTGTCCTCTCGATGCCACATTCCAGCTACTGTATTATGGAGTTCCTTGGATACATTCGGGAGGAAAAACTCCTCTCGGTCTTGGCGGTAAAAGGCTACTGCTCGGCCGTGAGCCTCACCTTTAGGCTGAAAGGAGTTAACATTTCCTCTTTGTTGGTATTCTCTCTTACAGAGTTTCTCAGTCGGAAGTTAAGACCTACTTCCTTTATGGAGCGTGGTTTACGTTCTTCGGTCCCTGAAGAGTGCCCCATATGATCCAGGATGCCAAGCATCAGATCATCACCTGACCTTGAAGCCAGTTTTCCCGCTTGCATTGGTTTCGGCCAAGAGTCGGTTAACTCCATGGTTTTTCCATTGATATCTCCCATTCAAGGCAATGGGTAGAGGTAATACTCGACTACATTCCTGGGTGTCTCCAGACCTAAAATTCTGTCGGCAACAGATCCCAGTTTCGAACCCTTCTGGATTGGGAGTCTTTGAGAGTAACCAATGATCCAGATCAACCACTTCTTTGCCAGGGAGGAGCTTGAGGTGGTACCTCAAGAGAACTACAGGAGCTCACCCCCGAGTGGTAGGACTCTTCCTTAGCTCAGGGAAGGTCAAGAGAAGGATCACCAAGAACACGTTCCATGCTTAGATTCGCAAGGTCATGGACCGGGCATTGAGTCCTGATCCTTCTCCTCAGCCGAGGAGACCTAGAGCTCATGACGTTAGGGGCATGAGTACGTCCCTAACTTTAAAAAAGAACTACTCTGTGCCGCAGGTCCTACCTACAAAATGGTATATGGAAGCGTCACACGATCTTCACCGCCCACTTCCTGCAAGACGTGAACCTCAGGAACATGGAGACATTCTCTATTGGCTCTGTGGTGGCTACACAATAAGCGGATTTTGAAGCAAAGTGAAAAATCTATTTTTGGGTGAGATGGCCATGTCGTCCTGATGGAAGCTTCCTATAGACAGCTTTCTAAGGGATATTTGGCTACAGTGATACTCCCAGAGAATTGACCATAGGTCTCCAGAATTCTAACTCCTGGTGCGAGTATCCTTAAAATTTTCCTTAGGGATATCGCATATTATCAGGGGATGTATATCTTGATACGACACATGGCAATCTTCACCCCGAATAGAATTTTCGCTCTGAGGGAGAAGAGTGGCGAAATTGAAGGGGAGCCGTTATCAAGGTTACCCTTCCTCCCCTACTATTACAGGGCCCAAAATGGCGTCTCATTCCCTTTAGCATTGAGCATGGTGCTACAGATAGAGTAGTTTTGGGAGGGGATTATTACATAATCCTTTTCTTAGAAAAGGAGGGTGGGTCCAGCAGGACGACATGGCCACCTCACCCAAAAATAGATTTTTCGCTTTGCTTCAAAATCCGTTTTTTGGGCTCAAGCCATGTCGTCCTGATGGAAGCTTACCAGAGAATTACTTAAAAGTAATGTATCTGTGGGTTTGTATAAGTGCCTCAACCTTGGGTCAGCTTCTATATGGTCATCCAGACACCTGAAATATATGACAATACCGTTATACGTCATTACCACTAAGCATGGAACAATGTCTATTGGCCTTGGAACTATGTTAGAGCTTCCTGCCCCCTGCAGTGAAATGTCGCACTTGACGATAGAAGCACAAGGTTTGTATTCATATAGGAACAAATATAAATATCATTAAGATCTTTTTGTTCATATGATTAAGTACCTTAAGTATGAACTTTACTTAGGAAAATAAGTAAAAGACTCCGGCTAAGTTTATTTAGCTACACGTGGGACGAAATAAGACGCAAATACTTTCACCATTTTATTAAATCGATAATCAAATGGAACAGAAGGTGTATTAAAATTTGTAATAGAATTATACATTCAATATATACAGATAAAAATATTTTCTACCTGAAAGGGAAGTAAAGATTAGTGGCCACTCAAAATCGGTTGTAGGACATAATGCCGACGGACATAATGTCAACGGACATAATGTCGATGGACAAAATGTCGACGGACAAAATGTAGACATTTGTTAAAGTAGGACAAAATGTCGATGGACGTAATGTCAACGAGCATTATTACAATAATAATGATAATAATAAACAATGATAATATTAATACTACTACTACTAATATGTGTTCAAACCATTCTATCTTGGTAGTTATCACATTAGATAACTCTTTTGTTGTTTACATATTTGCCAAAACTCAGTTGTTGTTTACTTATTTTTCCAACACCGGTAATTGTCTCGTTTCGCTTCGCAAACAATTTAATGACCCGAACTAATGTATTCTAAACGATAAAAGACTTTTCAAAATCTCAACGAAGAAAGGTTTTTCAAATTTTATTATTTCTCCAAGATCTGCAGTATAGTGAAACGGTTTTTTCAGCCTGTCCATAGTTATAATGGAGATAACAAATACTAACAAAGGCGGCTAAAACCTTCTTTACGAAGGCTATGCTTATGTTGTCGATAAGAGAAAGGAAGACAGGATCTTGTGGATATTGTGGTGGACGAATTACAACTTCTAACGATACTGTGCTTTCTTTTGCAAGCCATTCTCACCAGCCGGATAGTCTCAGATGTGATGTTTTAAAAATCCAAAACAACATAAAAGACAGGGCCAGCGTTACAGAAGATATTCCCTCAAATATAATTCACAACGCTACAGCAAACATATCACTAGATGTGTGTGGGGCTTTGCCAAAGAAGGAGTCAGTTGCGCGCACAATTAGGCGACAACGCAGTGTAAATGAACATGAAGATTTGACGACAACTACAAGAGGAGAAGCTTTTTTGTTACACGATAGTGAGGACATCAGCATTTACTCAACGTCTAACAATCTAAGAATGTTAGAAACCTATTCAACATGGCTTTGCGATGGGACGTTTGATTCTCCTCCTGTTGGGAAGCAACTATATACTATTCATGCCCTTGTTACAAATAACAAACACTACCAATGGTTTATTGCCTTACTAGCAAAAAGGATGAGCAAACTTACGAGTTCATTTTTAAATTTTTGAAAGACCGCAAGACGAACCCAACCTCAATCAGCGTTGATTTCGAAAGAGCTGCTATTACTAGTACAGGTATAAGGAAGATATTTCCAGATGCTATTGTTTATGGATGTTTTTTCCATTTTGGTCAATGTCTGTGGCGTAAAATCCAGTCGTTGGGTTTATAATCTTGGTATACTGAAATCAGTAATGCATTTATCATAAAGCAATTTCAGGCATTGGCATTTGTTCCCTCTGATTATGTACATGCTTTTTTTAAGAGCTTATTGCATCTTTAACGGAAGAAAGAATGTGTTCTCGACGAATTTTTGACGTATTTTGAAGTGACCTGGTTAGGTGTAGTTCAACGTGGACGACGACGTAAACCTTGTTATGAAATTCAGCTATGGTCAGTTCATAGTCGTGTTGCAGATGACTTGCCACGCACGAATAATGCACTTGAAGGGTGGCATAATGCTTTTAACAGAAGAATGGTGATTAAGCATGCATCTGTAGAAAAATTGGTTAACAAACTGAAAAAATATGTTAGAATCAACGAAAGATTGAAGAACCTGGTCACAAACTTTCATCCCGATCAAGGAAAACAATTTTTAAGAGCAGTTGCAAATTATTTGTAACACTTTTTAGAACTATGTTGTTATTAAAAGATAAATTTTGTGTTCAATATCTGTTGTACCACTTTTTAGAATTAAATTTTTTTGCTCATTTTTTCTGAATCACCCTTTTATTGAATAAATTGTTTTACATAAATTTGTAGTTGTACAATTGAACCATGTTATGATTCATTATTATAATAAATAATAAAAAATAAATAATGAATAAAAAATAAAACAAAACAATAAAAAAAAAATAAAAAAATACAACAAATAAGAAAATAAGAAAATAAAAAAATAGAAGAAAAAAATATAATGATAATGATAAAGGGAATTTCACATAGTAAAGCTATGCTAATTAAGCTTAGATCCAATGGCTGTTAGTTATCTGTTGGTAAAGTGGTGCATTTCCAGTCGAAGGAATATATAAATAAATTCATTTCATAAACAACAAGAAACATAATCTTTATGGGTGAACAAAGAAAATTAAGAATAATGTATATGAATTATCAGGAAATAATAAATAAATGAAGATGTAGTATATATATAACTAAATGAAATAAGTCTTCGACATTTTGTCCTACTCTAACAAATGTGTACATTTTGTCGGTCAACATTTTGTCCATCGACATTATGTACGTCGACATTATGTCCGCCGGCATTTTGTCTGCACACCTCAAAATCAGTTGAAAAATTATTAAGATAATTTTAATGTAAATGTTGGATAACTATCAACACTGTGTACAAGTGTACACATGGCACTAGTGTCATTGGTATAATTCTGCACCTAAAAAAAGAACAGTCCTTGTGTCACCAGGGTGACACTCAATAAAAGGGTATTACACTGGAAGGTGTCTACACCTTTTCACCCGAATTGAAAAGTCCCGATCAAATCACTGTTCATCGCAGCACTAAACGACAGGTTTCACTACACTACCTGCCGCCACCACAAAATGTTTCAACGCGTGCACTTTCTTCGCATAAAGTTTATAAAAACTCTGGAGGATTTCCAACCAGTGTATGAGCGAAGATGCTCAAAGTCCATATAATGAAAAGAGTTCAGTGAGGAAGCAATTTTTCTCGGATCATGACCTGCGGGTGTACTATCAGGATCCGCTCTGCGAATGAAGTAGGTGAGCTTCGCCCTCAGTTGTTTTAGGGATGTTTGATCCTGAGGTTTCGCCTTTGAAGAGCTGTCCTCCCTTAAGTCTGAAGTTCTACGAAGATAGACTTTTAGACACTCTACTGGACATAGAGAGACATCTTCCTTCAGAGGGCAGATTCTCCAGGGATCCCACCTTTTGGTGGGTAGCTCGTTTTTGGCGAGAAAAGTAGGATCAGGAAAGAGATTCAGTTCACCCACTTCTGTGAACTGAATATGGCTCTCGTCTCTTGATAGGGCTACTATTTCACTAACTCTAGCCCCTGAGGCTATGGCGAACAGGAATATCACTTTCTCTGTTAGATCCTTGAGAGAACAATCTTCATTGGTCAAGGTTGAAGCATAGTATAAGACTTTATCCAGAGACCATGAAATGAGCTTCGGAGGGGCTGCTGGTCTAAGTCTAACGCATGGCTTCGGAATCTTGTTGAAGATTTCGTTCGCTAGGTCCACCTGGAAGGCGTATAGAAGAGGTCTAGTCAAAGCTGACTTACACGTAGTTATCGTGGTGGTAGCCAAGCCTTGCTCGTAAAGGTGGATGAATAAGGACAGGCAGAAGTCTATTGAGATTTCTTTCGGCCTTTTTGCTTTAACAAAAGCAACCCACTTTTTCCAAGACGATTCGTATTGTCTTCTGATTGACTTTGACTTGTATTCTTCTAGGAAGTCTATACTGCCTTTCGAGATCCCAAATCTTTTCTTGACTGCTAAGGCAAGAAAATCATGAGGTGAAGGTTTTGGGTTCTCTGTGATGAAGCGAAGACAGTCGACTTCTGAACCAATTGGGATAGAGCTGGGTTCAGTAGAGGGACCAGCTTCAGTTTCAGTTCCATCACCAGAGGGAACCAATTGCTCTTGGGCCACTTGGGGGCCACTACTGCTGCAGTTCCCTTGAAGGATCGCAGCTTGTTGAGGACTTTCAGCAGGAGATTCGTTGGAGGGAATAGATAGATCCGGGTCCATTTGTTCCAATCGATGGACATGGCGTCCGTCGCTTCTGCCAGAGGGTCCTCGTATGGGCTACATATCGAGGTAGTTTCTTGTTGTCGTGAAGAGGTCGATCTGCAGTTCTGGGACTTTTTCCAAGATGAAGGAGAATGAGTCTGCATCTAGAGACCATTCTAACTCTATTGGCTTTAGCCTGGATAGAGCGTCCGCCGTCACATTGCGGAACCCTTGTAGGTGAACTGCTGATAAGTGCCATCTCTTCTTTTTCACTAAACGAAAGATGGCTAACATCACATGGTTGATGTGGGGCGATCTCGAGCCTTGTCTGTTCAGACATCTCACTATCACTTTTGCTGTCCAAGACCAGCCTGATGTGGGCGGATCTGTAAGGGGATAGTTTCTTCAGCGTCAAGAGGACTGCTATGGCCTCCAGAATATTGACGTGAAAGGTCTTGAACAGGGATGACCAGGTCCCTTGGGCTTTCCTTTGATGGGAGTGACCTCCCCATCCTTTCGTCGAGGCATCCGTGTGGATGGTCACCGATGGGAGAGGTGGTTGTAAGGGAATGGTCCTCGTTAGGCTCTTTATCTTCGACCATGGCTTGAGAAGTGATCGTAGTAAGGTCGGTACCGGTCTCTGTAGATCTCTTCGAGCGTTTGATGCGTATCTTCTCCAGACTCCTGACGCATCTTTCAGCTGTGCTCATAGCACTGGGTCTGTTACTGCTGCAAACTGGAGAGAGCCCAGTACTCTTTCCTGTTGGATTTCAGTAGTCTCTTGACGGAACCTGCGATCTCTCTCCTCTTCCTTGGTAGAATGGAGAGGCGGTGTGACTTCAAGTTCCAATGGATTCCTAACCATTGAAACTCCTGAGCTGGAGAGAGGCGAGACTTCTTCAAGTTGATCTTGAATCCCAGATGTTCCAGGAACTGGATCACTTTCTTGGATGTTTGCAGACAAGCCAGTCTTGGATGCTGCCCACACCAGCCAGTCGTCCAGGTACGCAGCTACCTGAACGCCTTCTAGGCATGGTTGTTGCACCACTGCGTCCGCAAGTTTCGTGAAGATCCTTGGGGCTATGTTTAGTCCGAAGGGCATGGCTCTGAAGACATACTTTGTCTTCTGTAGCTTGAATCCTAGGTAGGAGGAGAGGGGGCAGCTGACTGAAAGGTGCCAGTAAGCATCTGCCAGGTCAATTGAGACTGTGTACGCCCCTTTCGGTAACAGGGTCCTGATTTGTTGAAGGGTTAACATCCTGAACTTGTTGCTCTCGATGAATTTGTCGAGTGGCGACAAGTCCAGAATGACTGAGTTCGTCAGAGTCCCTCTTGGGAACACAAAACAGCCTTCCCTGGAATTTGATGGACTTTGCTTTCCTTATAACCTTCTTGTTCAAGAGTTCTAAGGTATATTCTTCCAGTAAGGGGTGGAGCGTTGGAAGAATTGAGGAAATGAAGGTGGAGATCTGCTCTATTTCCATCCTAGTCCATTTTTGATTAGGCTGTGGGCCCAGGGATCGAAGGTCCAACGATCCCGAAAGTGTTGCGAGTCTTCCTCCTACCTGTAGCATCTCATTGCTTAGGTGGTCCAGAGGGCTTGCCACCCTGACCGCGTCCTCACCTGCCTCGTGAGGAGTTTCTTCCTTTCGGACGAAAGGTAGTAGTGTGCCTCTCAAACCATGGGTTGAAAGCTGGTGACTGGGCAACCAGCTGTTGAGGCACCACTTGGAAGGTGGTCTGTGGCTGAGTGACCACTTGGGGCATCGCGGTCATGATGACCGTGGTATGTTGCTGAGTAGGCCGAGAAGGTAGTCTTGACTTCTTTGTCTTCCGTTTGGGTTGGGGGCCCGCATCTGTGGAAGACTTCCTCTTTGAGGAGATGCCCCACTTTTGGAGAAGGTTCCTATTCTCCGTGGTGGCTTTCTCTACCTCTTGGACCACTTCTTTTGGGAAGAGTTCCTTACCCCAGATACCGGAAGAAATCAGCTTCCTGGGTTTGTATTTCACCGTTGCAGCAGCAAACACGAACTCCCTACAGGCTCTTCTGGCCTTCATGAAGGCATACAGGTCCTTTACGAGGGTGGCCAGGTGCATCTTGGCCAGGACTGTGAGCATATCTGGGGTGCTGTTGTGGCCTGCACACTCTCTATACAGTTCTGGAGGGAAAGAGAAGTGGCTAGTCTCTTTTGTCTCTTGCTCCCTTCGCAAGAGAAAGTCTGATAGTTTCAGTAGGTTCTCGCTGAACTGCTGTCCCGCGATATCTGCTTCAAGTTTTCCTACTGAGAAGGTTAGGTGGACCTCCTTCCATTCCTTCTCATCCGTGGGGAAGGCCAGAGACAGAGGCCTACACTACTCTAGTGTAGGGCATGGTTTGCCTGCCTCAACCCCCTTGGCAACGCTCTGAAAAGCCTTCGACGTGAAGGGGAAGGCTCTCGAAGAAGGAGCAAGAAAGGTAGGGTGTTTCTTGCTCAGTGCAGAAACTTGTGATTTGGTATAACCTGCCTTCTTCAGGCTACTTGTCAAGAGAGCCTGTGCCTTGGCGTGGTCGAATACCATGACCTCCTTTGGTTCCGACTCGTCTTTCGACACTGGTTCACGCTTCAGCCGGATGAAGCACTCCGGGTAAGCGTTGAAGTTCGGCCAGAACTTAATGTCGTCCAGGTGGACGGCTCCCAACTTCTCCGAAATGTAGAGTTTGCTGTTGGTGATAGGCATAAATCCTGCATACCTCCAGGGATTGGTCTCGGAGCAGGGTGGCAGGTCCTGTACTCTGGGTCGCTTGTAAGACCCTCGGGAGGCGACGGTCCGAGTCGCTTCGCGGAACTCTCTCGTCATCTTTGCTTCCCTTTCTACGTTCTCCTTACATAGATTCTCCATTAGGGCGGTAATGTGGGCCAAAACTGCCTGATCAATTGTGTTCAATGGAGGGGTAGGAGCCGAAGACGTAGACTGTGTCGGCTCTGCTGCCGGCACAGGCAGAGGGGGCTCCTCCGCTTCCGTCGAGTCGTAGTCTTCATCTCCTCCGGGTGGTAGAGTAGACTCTTCTCAAGGATCGTCCCGAAGGAGATCCTTCTCCGTGTCCGTGGACACTTCAGACATCCTTTCCTCTTAGTGGATGTCCATGCCTTGCAATGCTTCAGTGACATCAGCCTCGACTGCGATCTGAACGCAGGGAGGCCCGGGTCGTGCCTGGGGTACGACGGCATCAGCCGTTGCCTATGGGAACAGCAAGCTTCGCATCCTATCGTTGGGAAGGTACGGTCCAGGAGAGTTCTTTTGGAACCCTCGTACCCATTTCCGAAGCTAATCGCGTGCTGTATCCCTCGACTCCATTGACTTAGGGTCGCCAAAACCCTCGGCCACCAAGGCCGAGCAGACGTTGCAGTCCTTGGGGTCCCAATATCTCAAGGTTTCGGTTGTAACAACGCAGGCGGCATGAGACCTGCACATAGTGTGACCACAAAAGTTCCTACTTTTGTGGTTACAGTAGATCACCTCACACTTCACTTTCTGCTCCTCGTTTCCAGAGGCAGAAGATGCTGGAGAATGCATGATAAATTCCTCAAAATAGCGGTCTAGAACACTAGAGCAAGCAGAGAGATACACCTTGCGAAAGCGCTACTGAATAAGGAATGAGCCGCTATTTTGGGCCCTGTAATAGTAGGGGAGGAAGGGTAACCTTGATAACGGCTCCCCTTCAATTTCGCCACTCTTCTCCCTCGGAGTGAAACTCTATTCGGGTTGAAGATTGCCATGTGTCGTATCAAGATATATGTCCCCTGATATTATGCGATATCCTTAAGGAAAATTTTAAGGATACTCACGCCAGGAGTTAGAATTCTGGAGACCTATGGTCAATTCTCTGGGAGTATCACTGTAGCCAAATATCCCTTAGAAAGCTGTCTATAGGAAGCTTCCATCAGGACGACATGGCTTGTGCCCAAAAAATAGTTTAAACACCTCATGCTCCTTGATGGACAAGTAGCAGATGGTGGAGGGCAGAGATTATCTGAGATTAAGTCTGGGATGAATGATAAGAATGAGTAGCTCTTTAATTTTTCATCTTCCCTTCTTTTGGGGAACAGCTCCTTCGGTACTCTGTAAGCTGGCCTCTGCTGTCTACAGGTAAAACCATTTCCCTTGTGTAACTTTGTATAAGATATGTGTACTTATTGCATTCCGATATCTATTGGTGAGGTGGGATTGGGTAACGTCTATGTTTGATTCAGAGTCATACATTTCTGAGAATTCTTACCTAGACTAGTCACACTGCAAGTAATACAAAATCACACAGATTGAGCAGGCTATTAACCATGCTTTACATGGAATTTAGCAAGGTGTCAGGGTTTCTCCTTGTTATATGCATTGCACATATGTTAAAACCCCGGGGCAAAAACCAGCCAGTTGGTTCAGACTTCCACCCACCTAAAGGGCAAGTCTTCCCTAATAAATAGCTAAAGGTTTGTATTCTGGTCGGAACAAATTACAAATTTGGAAGTAATTTGTATTTTTCCTAACTATACAAAATTGTAGCTCTTTATACACATTGGCTCCATCACCTATTCCCAGTAAATACTGCCTGCAAGCAAAAGTGACAATAGAACACAGGTGTGTGAGCAGGGTAGTCAGTACTATCCCCCTACTACACTCTAACTAGCAGTGGGGTAGTTAGCTTACACCTCACTAAGTCCTGTGGCTAGTTCCAGGTTTGCCGAAGGTATATTTACTAATAAAGAGGTACAGGTTTGTATGGTTAGGAGAAATACAAAGTACTTCAAAATTTGACATGTTTATTAAAAACTAAATAAGGGATTTTGACGAAGGAAAAATCTATTTCTGGGCGAGGAACCTGTGTCGCCCAGTGAAATGCTCCTTAAAGCACCATTTCAAAGGTATAAATACTGCTAAATATATCAGAGAAAAAAAGTTGCATGGAATGCCAGGAATATATCCAGCTCGCTCACCCCTAAAGGGTGTCGGTATTAAAACTGGGGCGAGTGATACCACTACCAGAGGTTCCTTTCCAATTAAACTTCTCCCTCCTCAAAATCCCCGTTACTACGAGGTGTCGTTCACTACAGCTACTGCCCCCCCTCTCTCCCCCCCCCCACCACCACCATCACCACTACTACCTATCCTTCTCCCATCATTCCTATTAGCACCCCAAGCTTGGGCCAGCCTAGGGTGATGAAAAAGGAGGGAGGGTTTACTGGGCGACACAGGTTCCTCGCCCAGAAATAGATTTTTCCTTCGTCAAAATCCCTTTTCTGGGCTCAACCTGTGTCGCTCCGTGAAATAGTAACAGAGAATTGGTCCCATAAGCTTGGAAATACACAAAAAGTTAAGGAACTGAAATTTTTAAATATTAAACTTAGCCGGTGAATATATAATAGCCGACGTCTCGGACGGCTCGACAGAAACACAAAAACTCGCGAGCGATCGCCATGAAGGTTGCGGGTGTGCCCACCAGCGCCAACTATCGGCCAGATACCGCATAAACATGTAAACAGCTTCAGTTCTTCTCTGTCGGTCTTATCGACAAGTTGATTCCATTACTCGCTGTTGACCTGGAGTTTTTCGTCATTCTTGGTGAAGTACTTCTTTTTGGTTTTGAGCTTTCGCAGTGCAGGTGTTTTTATCTTCAATTAAAACTCTTGAACTCTTTTTTGGATAGATTTTATTGTTGATGACTTTGGATTGTTTTTGGATTTTCTTTGACTTTTCAAAATGGCTGACCCTTCTCCGATTCCTAAATTTTGTAAATGTAATGCTAGGGATTGTAACAAACGTCTTCCAAAGGCCTCTCTCGACCCACATACCGTGTGCTCTAATTGCCGGGGTAAAACCTGCCAATTAGGAGATCGGTGTGATGAGTGCGTGGTACTTTCGGAATTCGACTGGCTAGAGTTTGATAAGTATTCTCGTAAGCTAGAGAGAGATAGGGTGAGGAGAAGTTCCTCTAGATCATTAGAATTTTCCTCCTCCCATGCCCCTGAACCTAATCCTTCCCCTGTAGTAGTTGTGCCTGAACCTTCTACTAGCACTCATGAACCATCAATGCGGGATATGTTGCATGCCATTCAAGCGTTGGGCGAGAGAGTTGAATCTTTGGCAGCGGACCGTAATCAACTCATGGCGGATGTAAAAGTGTTAAAGTGTCAGAGTGCCACATTAGAAAATCGTGGGGATAAAGTGATTAGTGCGCAAAGTGTTATAAGTGTTGCGACCGAGGGTTCGTCTGTTCGTGCTTGTCGTTCGCCTAGTCCGAGACCTCTTGCAAGCTCCCATGCACCAGGGAGAAGTAATGTCGTAGGACTTATGGGGACGAGAGGCTTTAACCAACGAACAGACGTTCCCTCTATGGTTTCGGGCGTGTCTCGTCAAGACCGCCCCTACCATAAGACGAGCGAGGCGGTTTTCTCCTCGTCATCCGAAGGCTTCTCGCGTAAGAAACCGTGGAGCAAGGTTTCTAGACCCTTAAAGCGGAAGTCAGTCCCTTCAGGACAGGTCCAGCGTCCTGGCTGTAGCCATTGGGACAGCTCTGACCCTGTGCAGTCATCGGAAGACTGCTCGCCGCCTAAACAAAAGCGTAACACGGGCTCCGAGAGTCTTAGTTTAGACAATGTTTTGCCGTCACAGACGTTACCATCGTCTCGACCCGTACCGACTCCCGTTGATCCTAAATGGGTTGTCCTGCAGGATATGCAGAATAAACTTGCCTCCCTTATGGAGGAGTATACTGTACCGTTGAGCAGGTTCACGATGATCCTCGCCGTTACGCTGATCGAGATCCTGGCCGTCAGCCGCCCAAACGAGCCTTTGCTCGTCCTGTTGACGTTGACGTTGTAAAGTCACGTCAGTCACGTGACTTGGAGCCTCACTCGATGCAGTCCCGTGTTGACTTTCAGCCGCTTGTTGACATTCAGCCGCTGCCGCATGCTCGTGTTGACGTTCAGGACGTTCGCCAACCAGCTAAGTTGACTTGTTTTGACGTTGAGCGTCAAGCACCGCAGTCAAGAGTTGTTTTAACTGCTCAATCTAGGCAGTCAAGGCAGTCTCGACTTGACGTCGAGCGTCCTCCCGCTCCTGTTGTTGTTGCTGGTCAGTCCTTTAAGCAGTTACATGACGTAGCGTCCTTGACTGCTACTAATGCTCCTTTGCGTGTGGACTCTGCTTGTCAAGCATTGCCACCACGGCAGGTCTCTCCCTTGCTTGAGACTCATCAGTTGTCGGACGAGGTTCCTTCAGATGAGGATGTTGCTGATCCTCCTCCTACTGATAATCCTTTGGATGTTTTATCAGACGTAGAAGAGCCTAAGGCTGCGCAACCTTCTATGGATTTTAAGAAAATCATGATGATTTTCAAGGATCTTTTCCCAGATCATTTTGTTACTGCTGCTCCTCGTTCGCCTCCGTCTGAGTTTGCGCTAGGCTTAGCTGCTACCAAGCCTGCCTTTACTAAGCTAGTGCTCTCTCGCTCTTCTAAGAGGGCTTTACGTCTTCTAGGCGACTGGTTGGTTACCAGGAGGAGTTTGGGGAAGACGGCCTTTGCCTTCCCACCTTTTAAGCTAGCTTCTAGATCGAGCGTCTGGTATGACACGGGAGAAGTTCTCGGCTTGGGAGTCCCTGCCTCTGCCCAGGGTGACTTCTCAAGCCTCGTAGACTCTCCCCGTCGCCTGGCCATGAGACGCTCTAAAATTTGTTGGTCCTCCTCGGACCTTGACCATCTCCTTAAAGGGGTATACAGGGCCTTCGAAGTTTTTAACTTTTTAGATTGGTCTCTAGGAGCATTAAGTAGGAAGATCTCGTCTGCTGACCAAGATGTGTCCTTACTTATTATGTCTTGTATGGACAAAGCCATCCGCGATGGCTCCAATGAGCTCGCCTCCACCTTTACGTCTGGAGTCTTGAAGAAGAGAGAAACCCTTTGCTCTTTCCTTTCAGCAGGAGTTACTCCCTGTCAAAGATCGGAACTTCTCTTTGCTCCCTTATCGGCTGCCTTGTTTCCTCAACAGCTGATTAAGGACATTGCTGCTTCGCTTGTACAGAAGGACACACATGACCTGATGGCTTCTTCTGCTCGCAAGGGAGCTCCTTCTTCATCCTTTGTTGTGAGACCCAGAATCGAGACTCCTGCGTCCAGGTTTATCCCGCCCTTTCGTGGCAGAGCTCCCAGCAGGGGAGGCTCTCGTGCTGACGGAAAGAGAGGTAAGAGGAGAGGAGCCAAGTCCTCCCGTGGCAGAGTCTGACTGCCCACGTCCTCAGACAGCGGTAGGGGCCAGACTGACCAACTTCTGGCAGGCCTGGGAGAAGAGGGGTGCAGACCAAGAGTCTGTGTTGTTGCTCAAGGAGGGGTACAAAATACCTTTTGTACGCAGACCTCCTCTAGTAACAGTTCCTCTAGACACCTCTCCCAGGTATCGAGAGGAGTCAAAGAGACAAGCTTTACATCACGAAGTGTGTCTGTTGCTAGAGAAGGGAGCGGTGGTGAAAGTCTCGGACCTTCAATCACCGGGATTTTACAACCGTCTCTTCCTAGTCCCAAAGCATACAGGAGGTTGGAGGCCAGTGCTGGACGTCAGTGCGCTCAACGTTTTTGTTACGAAAACAAAATTTACGATGGAGACCACGAAGTCCGTCCTAGCAGCGGTCAGAGAGGGAGACTGGATGGTCTCTCTCGACCTGCAAGATGCGTACTTCCACATTCCTATACACCCGGATTCCCAACCGTTTCTGAGGTTTGTTTACAGGAATGTGGTGTACCAGTTTCGAGCACTGTGCTTCGGCCTCAGTCCTGCTCCTCTCGTGTTTACGAGGCTCATGAGGAATGTGGCAAAATTCCTTCATTTATCGGGAATTCGAGCCTCCCTGTACTTGGACGACTGGCTTCTCAGAGCATCGTCCAGTCATCGCTGTCTGCAGGACCTACACTGGACGTTGGGTCTGGCAAAGGAGTTGGGACTTTTGGTCAACTTAGAAAAGTCTCAACTGATTCCATCCCAGACGATTCTCTATTTGGAGATGGAGATTCGCAGTCTAGTTTTTCGGGCTTTTCCGTCTGCCACCCGAATAGAACAAGCCCTGCTCAAAGTCCGACTCATGCTGAAAAGAGAACGTTGTTCAGTAAGAAGTTGGATGAGTCTCGTAGGGACTCTGTCATCCCTGGAGCAGTTTGTCTCGCTAGGGAGACTTCACCTTCGCCCTCTCCAGTTCCATCTAGACTCTCACTGGAACAAGAGCAAGACTTTAGAAGCTGTATCAATCCCGGTCTCCGAGCCAGTAAAAGCATGCCTGAACTGGTGGGACAGCAACATAAGTCTGAGAGAGGGTCTGTCCCTGGCAGTCAAGAACCCAAACCACGTGTTGTTCTCAGACGCGTTGGATTTGGGTTGGGGGCGACTCTGGACGGTCGGGAATGTTCGGGTCTTTGGACGTCGGTTCAGAAGAGCATGCACATCAACGGCAAGGAGCTATTAGCAGTCCACTTGGCCTTGATGAGTTTCGAGAGCATTCTTCGAAACAAAGTGGTAGAGGTCAATTCAGACAACACCACAGCTTTGGCGTACATCTCCAAGCAAGGAGGCACTCACTCCCACACATTGTACGTGATCGCAAGGGACCTCCTCATATGGTAAAAAAATCGAGGCATCTCCCTGTTGACAAGATTCATCCAGGGGGACTTGAACGTCTTGGCAGACTGTCTCAGTCGGAGAGGTCAGGTGATCCCCACGGAATGGACCCTCCACAAGGACGTGTGCAAGAGTCTTTGGGCGACTTGGGGTCAACCCTCCATAGACCTCTTTGCCACCTCGTTGACCAAAAGGCTCCCGATCTATTGCTCGCCAGTCCCAGATCCAGAGGCGACCCACATGGACGCGTTTCTACTGGACTGGTCTCACCTGGACTTGTACGCATTCCCACCGTTCAAGATAGTCAACAAGGTACTGCAGAAGTTTGCCTCTCACGAAGGGACAAGGTTGACGTTGGTTGCTCCCCTCTGGCCCGCGAGAGAGTGGTTCACAGAGGTACTTCAATGGCTGGTAGACATTCCAAGGAGTCTTCCTCTAAGGATAGATCTCTTACGGCAGCCCCACGTAAGGGATCTTCATCAAAGCCTCCCCGCGCTTCGTCTGACTGCCTTCAGACTATCGAAAGACTCTCAATAGCTCGAGGCTTTTCGAAGGAGGCAGCCAGACCGATTGCGAGAGCTAGGAGAGCTTCTACCATCAAAGTATACCAGTCGAAATGGGAAGTCTTTCGAGACTGGTGCAAGTCAGCATCTGTTTCCTCTTCCAGTACCTCTGTAGCCCAAATCGCAGACTTTCTCTTACATCTGAGAAATGTTCGCTCCCTCTCAGCACCCACTATTAAGGGTTACAGGAGCATGTTGGCTTCGGTCTTTAGACATAGAGGCTTAGATCTTTCCAATAATAAAGATCTCCAAGATCTCCTTAAGTCTTTCGAGACCTCTAAGGAGCGTCGTATGGCAACTCCTGGATGGAACTTAGACGTGGTCCTAAGGTTCCTAATGTCAGACAGGTTTGAGCCATTACATTCAGCCTCCCTGAAGGATCTCACCCTCAAGACACTTTTCTTAGTGTGCTTGGCTTCGGCTAAAAGGGTCAGTGAGATCCATGCCTTCAGTAGGAACATCGGCTTTTCCACAGATAAAGCCACATGTTCACTTCAGCTTGGTTTCTTGGCCAAAAATGAACTGACTTCTCGTCCTTGGCCTAAGTCATTTGATATACCTTGCCTGTCAGAGATCGTAGGCAACGAGCTTGAAAGAGTACTGTGTCCAGTTAGAGCTCTTAAGTTCTACTTAGCTCGTACTAAGTCCTTACGAGGTGGATCTGAGGCCTTGTGGTGCTCAGTTAAGAAGCCATCATTACCTATGTCAAAGAATGCTTTGTCATATTTTATTAGATTTTTAATTCGAGAGGCTCATTCTCATTTGAGTGAAAAAGACCGTTGCTTGCACGAAGTAAGAGCTATAGCAACTTCCGTGGCCTTTAAGCAAAATAGATCTCTGCGAAGTATTATGGACGTGACCTTTTGGAGAAGCAAGTCGGTATTCGCGTCATTTTACTTAAAAGATGTCCAGACTCTTTATGAGGACTGCTACACACTGGGTCCATTCGTTGCAGCGAGTGCAGTAGTGGGTGAGGGTTCTACCACTACATTCCCTTAATCCCAATATCCTTTTAATCTGTCTCTTGAAATGTTTTTAATCTTGTTTTGGGTTGTACGGAAGGCTAAGAAGCCTTTCGCATCCTGGTTGATTTGGCGGGTGGTCAAATGTCATTTCTTGAGAGCGCCCAGATTGAGGGTTTTGATGAGGTCCTGTTGTATGGGTTGCCGCCCTTGATACTTCAGCTCCTGGGAGTCTTTCAGCATCCTAAGAGGATGGCTGGGCTTCGTGAGGAAAGCAGACTAACAAGGCAGAGTAATCGTCAGAGTCAGCTTCCTTACCAGGTACCTATATTTATTTGGGTTTTGTTATGATATAACTGTCAAAAACTCTAAGCATATACGCCGTAAACTGTATTAATACTGGTCTCTACCCACCACCATGGGTGTGAATCAGCTATTATATATTCACCGGCTAAGTTTAATATTTAAAAATGATATTTTGATTATAAAATAAATTTTTGAATATACTTACCCGGTGAATATATAAATTAAAGGCCCCCCTTCCTCCCCGATAGAGACCCAGCGGGATGAGAAGAACTGGAGCTGTTTACATGTTTATGCGGTATCTGGCCGATAGTTGGCGCTGGTGGGCACACCCGCAACCTTCATGGCGATCGCTCGCGAGTTTTTGTGTTTCTGTCGAGCCGTCCGAGACGTCAGCTATTATATATTCACCGGGTAAGTATATTCAAAAATTTATTTTATAATCAAAATATCATAATTCAATTAAGAGTGTTTTACTAAAATCCTTAATTGTATACCAGTCTCTTAATTACACCCCAAATAAAGGTCAATGTTAAGGTAGGGGGGAAAGGGAAGGCAGGTGCCACCCTGCTCCTTATTAGGAGACAAGGCACTAAGAGGGAAAATATAAATGAAGATAGGACCCTGTTATAATGGTTGTGTTAAATCTGGAGGAACCACTGGACCCTGTTATAATAGTTGTGTTAAATCTGGAGGAACCACTATATCTTTTTAATCCTTCAAAATTCATGTGACAAAAATAATTGACTGGTGTTGCCACAGCCCGGATATCTTGGGCATGTGGTACAGATTCTGGCTTGGTTCTTTTAATAAAATAAAGAATCTATTGTCTGATTCCTTTCAGGAAAATGGTTCCTCAATCCTTTCTAATAAACAAAGGACCTGAAGGTCTATTTAAATAGTTTTCCAGAGTGATAACTGGGCACAGAGATAGATCCTGTGTAAGTGGGACAATCTGCCACGGGGACCATCTATTCTGTGGACCCTCATTCTTTTCTAAGAATTTTCTATCTAGAGAGAATAAGATTCCACCAGAAGAAAGAAAATCAATATGATTTGGTTCTCTAGATAATGCTGAGAGTTCAGATATTCTGGCTCCTGAGGCTAAACTTATCAAAAATAAAGTCTTCCTAAGAAGCACTATCTAAGTGCATGAGTCAAGATCAGAGTCAGAATCTAGATCAAGGACATCATCTAAAACCCATGAAACTGCGTGAGGGCGAGTTACTGGTTTTAGTCTAGTACAGGCTCACGGAACAGACAAAAAATACGAATCTGTAAGATTAAAATTGAACCCAACCTGACATATTTTCTTTAAAGCAGATTTAGTCATAGTAATAGTATTATTGGCTAGACCTCCTTCCAAGAAAGTTCTGAAAAAGGTAACTGCCAGATTCGTAGTCAGCGTCCGAACCTCTGAGTCTTCCAGAAATTGGCTAACTTCCTTACATCAGAATCATATTGCTGAAGGGTAGAATCTCATATACCTGACACTAGGGACAATGTGTTAAAAGGGTCAATCTCAGCATATCTCTGTGCTGCAAATCTCAGATAGTCCATAAAGTGAAGGCACTCTGAATCCGTGAGGAAGCAGACACACTGTCAGATAGTACCATCTGTGTTAACTTGGTTCGGGAATCCTCCGAGGTCGGAGTCCTAGTTCCACCAAGATAGGGAACCAGTTGCATTGGGCCAATTGAGGGCTACGAGGGCAATCTGACCTTTGAAAGTCCTGAGCATGTCCAGGACTTCAATAGCATGGTTAAAGGTGGAGTCAGGTAAATCCCCCGTCAGTTGTTCCAATCTATGGACATAGGCCAGAGGGTCCAGGTTGGGGGCCACATGATATTGTGGCTTGTGGTTGGATTCCATGGCAAATAGGTCTACTTGGAGACCCGGAACCTATTGGCAGGTCCAGTTAAATGATTTTTTTGGCCAAGGACCATTCCGACTCCCGCGGAGGTGTCCTTGATAAATCATCCTCAACCACATTTTTACTCCCACCAGGTGAACAGCTGACAGGTGGCAAAGGTTCCCTGTTGCCATTGAAAAGATAGCTACCATCACTTAATTTACGTGACTTGATTTGGAACCTCCCCTGTTAATGTAGTGGACTATCACTTGGCTGTCTAGAATTAGACTGATGTTGTTTCTGTGACAGGGAAAGACTCATTAGAGTCAAGAACACTTCCATTACTTCTAAGACATTGATGTGTAGTTGTCGGAGTGTCACTGTCCACAACCCCTGGACCTATTCGTATTGGGAATAGCCTCCCTAAACACTTAGGGAGTCATCTAAACGGACCACCAATGTTATCGCTGGGAACCGTAAAGGTACTGAGTTTGCTAGGTTTTGACCTTCGTCCATCGTTGAAGTTTTTTCCATAGTGTAGGTGGAATCTGAGAAATTTTGTCTCGATATTTCTCATTTTCTTTGGACCGCCAAACTCGATTGATGTCTTCCAGATTAACTCTCAGTAATGTGTCTGTTACTGAGGGAAACTGGAGTAAACCTAGGATTCTTTCTTGGTTTCTCCGGATCATTAGTTTGTCCTTGAGAGATCCTCTTGTGTTTCTTACTATCTCTATCCTCTTCCGTGGTGGAATCGACCGCTTGTGTGTGGTCAGGATCCATTAAAGACCTAACCACTGGAAGCACGTTGCTGGAGAAAGACGGGACTTTTTGAAATTTATTTGGAAACCTAAATATTCCCGAAATTTTATTACTTTGCCCGACGCCTTGTGGCATTCTTTGACGCTGTTGGCCCAGATAAACCAACTGTCTAGGTAGGCCACTAACTGTATTCCTCGAGTCCTCATCTCTTGGACTACTGTCTCCTCCAACTTAGTGAATAACTTGGTCGCTATGTTGAGTCCGAATGGCAACACCTTGAAGGTGTAAGCCCATTTGCCTAGCTTGAATCCTAGGAAAGGACGAAAAAGCCATGCTATCGGAACATGAAAATAAACGCCTGTAAGATCTATAGAGGTGGTGACGGCCCCACAGGGACATAAGGTCCTCACCTGTGAGACGGTCAGCATATGGAACTAGTCGCATTGAATATATGTATTCAAATAGGACAGATCTAGGTTACTCTTTGTTTGTCCGAGTCTTTCTTAGGCACTCTGAACAAATGTGCTTGAAATTTTAAGCATATTACCTCTTTTATTGCTTTCTTCAGAAGATCTCCTGTGTAAAGTGTTAAGTCTGCCGTTGGAATCTGATAAAAACTGGTTGGTGGAGGAGGCTTTTTTCATCCATCTCCACCCCAGAACTTTCATTATGACGATGTATGCCAATTGCTGAATGCCCAACGGCTCCGAAAGAGGTACAGCCTTCCTCCAACCTGGGGAGTCCTCTATGCAGGAAGGCTCCCCTAGCTCTACTACCTCTCGCACGCGGATTATATCCGTGAAACACACCCTGTGTTTCCAAGGAAGGATGATACGCCGGAGACGCAATAAACGGAGTAGTGGCTATCGGTTGTTGAGGTGGTTGGCTTACCCACACGTATTGATTTTGTGGCTGGGTTTTTGAGGTGGAAGGCTGGCTCACCTGGGATACTGGCATTCCCTGTAGCACATCCTGAGCCTGTGGCCTTTGGAAGGACTGAAACTTCCTTGGTCATCTCCTGCCTCGTGATTGCGGTCTGGTGGGCTCTAAAAAAATTCCACCGGACTCTGAGGCTTTGGTTGACTCCAGCTGCTTCCCCGAGGACGCTATTTACCACGTCCTCCGGGAAGAGGATCGAGGTCTTAAGTAACCTGTTAGGCTCATGCCTAATGGAGTCCTCAAGTAAGACGAGCTTCCGGCAAGGGCGACGGACCACTGCAAAGTCATATGTATCACACTGTAGTGCGTGAGGCAAAGACTTTGTCAGGATCTTAAAAAAAAGTGTCTCCTCTCGTAGACTAACAAAATCATCTTAGTCATCGTGGCTGAGTTGATAGATCTACCCAGCCTGGTTCTTGCACCGTATTCTATCTTAACCAGAGAGTCTGGAAGTCCGGGTAGGCGTTCACTAAACTGTGTGGTGGCACAGTCCTAGTTCAATGACCCTGCCGTGAAAGTAGCTGGTGCATCGATCCAGCATTCTTGGCCTCCTGGGAACAACAGGGAAGTTAGTTACGTCTTCCGTAGTTGCGGCATGGGCTTGCCTTCCATATCCACCTGTAAGGTAAGGCCTACTACCTTGGTGGTACATGGTGTCGGGGTTTGCCCATCCACCTCGAACATAGTATATATATTCTTATGAGGGGTTAACTTGGTATTGAGACAGTCCCACTCATTTAAAGTCCGGACCCAGGCAGACCGAGCTTGCTCAGCGCTCGTATCAAGTGAAGATGAATTGTAAACCCAGCGGATATCATTCAAAATCTTCTACCGGACGGGGACCACCTCCTGCTATTGTCAACATGCCCTCTGAGAACGGGGCATGAAGAGCCAATCCGCCACGGGCCATTCTAAATGATCACCGGGAGCTCTGATACGTCCAGAACCACAAACTACCATTGTTGAGGTAGTCCGGACCGCAAGGATTTTCTATCATATTTTCCTGATTTTGTAGTCCCTGGCCCAAACTGTCCATAGACAGCAGTCGATCGGCAATTGGACCAACCTGGGACTGGACTACATTACTCAACCTCTCCATGAGCTGGCTCGAGAAGGCCACTGGACCGAAATAAAGTTCCGACGTCTGCCCCTTTGAGCTTCTTGCTCTTGACCAACAAAAAAAAACAAAAGCTATACCCAGGTTTATCATATTTATTTGAATTATGTAAAACTATGCTGGCATCTTCGGGCAAGCCCGTTTATTCATCAGCTCGTCTGTGTGGACATCATTCATGGGCAGGCCCTGCAAAATATGTCTGCAATCCGCGCTCCACAGCAGACATGCCTGCCCATCTGATCAAGCCTTAAAGAGATGCCGGTTGTGGATAATCAAGTAGGGAGCGTTCTTGAATTACTTAACTTACCTGATTCTATAAGTGTTCATTAAGTTTGAATTTAATTGGCTTCCCTGCAGGATGTACCCTTGTTGCATATGGATAGCGTAGAGTTTTAAATAAATTAAGACATATCCCCCTTTTAGATTGTGATTAAGTTTTTATTTCATTTGATTTGTCTTTCATTTACGTTGGTTTTTTGTTGTGAATTGCCATTGTGAAGAGTACAACATTGTAAACCGAACAACCAATATTCAAATTTTTATAACGGGTGAGGAGAGCAAGCTATGTTAATGATGAGCAGAGAAATTAGATGCCTTTTGCAGAGTAATTAATGGTATGACAAGTCAATAATCCCTTTCTTGTCAAGTTAGTGTTATGGATAATTGTTAACCTGTTTAACTTCCAAGTTTATAAATGTTAAAATTTTTAACTTCCAAGTTTATAAATGTTAACTTTTTTAACTCCCAAGTTTTTAAATATCAACTTGTTCAACTTCCAAGTTTATAAATGTTACCCTGTTTAATTTCCTTTTGTTTATCTAAGATTGCCAGCAAGGTGTCTTTTGTGGGAGGCAAGTCTGACTTGCCTACCCTGTTTGCTTACACTAGTCTGACTTACATAGTCAAGTTAATCGGTCATTACAACATGGTGTTCCTTCAGTAAGGGTTCTGAATATTCACTACCCCTTACAGAGTCTTTTTCCTCTCGTAGAATCTCAAAATCTTTAATTACTTTAGTTCCTTCTGTAGCTAAACCCTTGCTGCTCCACATCCTTAGTTACCGTATTAAACATCCAGATAGAGGCAGAAGATACAGTAAGTAATCAGGATCCCTATATCCCTCCTCTGGCTAAATTAAGCACCCTTAGGCAACGTTTTTTTTCTGGGCTCGAACCTGTGCCGCCCAGTGAATAAGCTCCATTTAGCACTTATTCTTAGGTAATTTACTGCTAAATATACCAGAGAAAAAATGTAAAGGAGTGCTAGGTTAACTAGCTCGCTCACCTATTGGTGTCGGTATAAAATTGGGCGTATATTCCAGAGGTCCCGCACTATTTAGATTAATCCACGACAGAGAACCCCAATAGAGGAGAGCCGTTCAACCTCACTCGGTACTACTACAATGCATCCGCTCAGAACCCAACTCCTTTTAGCACAACGATCAAAGTAACCCGCATTTTTCTGGTGCTCTCGATTTTGGATATTTTCTAGTGAATTATGGCTTCTTCGTCGGTTTCCCAGGAGACACCGTCTAAGTTAAGTACCAAGCTGGATTTTACTGTGTTTTGAGCAACCTAGATCGTTTAATATTTATATTATAGGAGTTATTCTCTTCGTTCATACCGATCTTGCTTGATTTCACTACAGTTGGTACTCCTGTTTTTGAGAGCTTTTAATTTTCACTTGCGGTGTTACTATGTGTATTATTTTTATTATCAAATATTATTTGTTATTGTGAATATTCATTATTTAGCGTTTAGAATCCTCGTGGTTCAATTTTTGGGCCGATATCATTTACGTATCGCTATGGCTGCCGACCGTGCTAAGGCGGCAATGTTATTTTTAGCCATCAGGTGTGTGTTTTGTGATTTAATTATTTATGTTGCATGCCTTGCCCAAAAATTTTCTATGTGTTTATTCATATATTTAACGCTATTATTATTATTATAATGAATATTTGTGCCATTACTCCGTTTGATCTGTCTGATTGGGGATCGTCAGTTGGTAGCCCTGCTGCCTCGTATCACGTGATCCTCCCCCACGCTCCCCCTCTAGCTAGGTGGGAGGCTAGGCTTCTCCCCCCTCCACTAAGGGACCGTTGCCTTCCCTCCTTTTAGAGGGGGTAGTTAAGTGTTTATGGACTTTGTCCTCCGGGTGGCCCGGCGGTTTAGTCTCTGTCTAGTCTGGTTGGCCACCGGTCTACAGAGTTGGATCCCGGTGTACCCTATTTTATATTCACTTTTCATTCTGGCTTATGTTATACGAAACCCTCCGGGTTCGATTGGCAGTTCTTAGTTACAGTTCCGCCCCCCTATTATTTTATAACATTTCCTATGATGATTATATATGACAGATCACTACCCCGGAGTCCCTAAAGGAATTGGTATTGAATATACCTTTATTTCCCGGCCCGGGGTCTACCCCACCCCGGGAAATCAGACACTATGTGTCTTAATTCCTTGTTATTGCATCCTTTTTTATGCTCCCGGCTTGACCGGAATGGATGGCTATACTTTAGTTTCAAGTTAGACTTATGTTTAGGCCCGGGACCTCCGGTCCCGCCCCTATGTAAGACTATTACAGTTAAGCTCTAACCTTGCGTTAGACCTATGTTAGGCCCGGGTCCTCCGGACCCGCCCCTATTTAAAAAAAAAAAAAAAAAAAAAATTTTAAATTTAAAAAAAAAAAAAAAAAAGTACAGTTAAGCTCTAATCTTGTGTTAGACCTATGTTAGGCCCGGGTCCTCCGGACCCGCCCCTACTTAAAGACTAGTACAGTTAAGCTCTAATCTTGTGTTAGACCTATGTTAGGCCCGGGTCCTCCGGACCCGCCCCTACTTAAAAGAATAGTACAGTTAAGCTCTATTCTTGTGTTAGACCTATGTTAGGCCACTTAAAGAATAGTACAGTTAAGCTCTAATCTTGTGTTAGACCTATGTTAGGCCCGGGTCCTCCAGACCCGCCCCTACTTAAGAGAATTACAGTTTCTCATATACTATTCTTTTTACAGATGGTGCATTGTCTGACGCCGGCCTGTGCAGCTGTTCTGCACCAGCCTTGTGGCCACTCCGTCTGCCGATCTCACGCCCCTTGTGGGGTTCAACTGGAAGACGTTGTGGTATGGCACCCGGATAACTGTGTGATTTGCTTCGACCTCATCACTACCCTTGGATCTGACTCGGTGAGTCCCGTTGGCTATATTGCCTTCTTATTTTATTTACTATTAGTAAGATATCTATGGTCTTGAAGGACCATTGGGAGTCTCCCTTTTATAATTCCCACTATTATTTCAGGCATCCCCGGAGCAAAAGTCTGCGGCTCGGGCCACACTGAAGGTGTGGGTTGGTGGGTTTGCCCGGAATGTAAAGTCTAAGCGGCCGTACGTCCTATCTGAGGACTACTGCACCATGGTTTACCCCAACGCCAAGTCTTCAGCTGCTGTGGCTAGGCATGTGGCAGCTCCCATCATTGCCCACATTGATGCCACTATAACGGGTCTCATCGACCCAGAGCAAGATCCATCGGACGCCCCCGGAGGTCTGGAGGACAATGTTGCCTCCATGAACCTGGACGTCGAACCAATGTTGCTAGACGAGCCGGATACAGGTAGGGTGGTAAGTGAGGCAGGTGTGTCCGGCGCTGAGATTCCTATCCTCAGCCCCGCTCTTTCTTCTTCTTCTGATCGCTCTTCCTTTCTTGGATTTTCTGGGGACCGTGATTCGTCTCAACGTTCATACCCGGTTCCCCCTAAGGATAAGTCTACTTCAAGGACCTTACCCAAAGCTCGCAAGCCTCACAAGACTTCTCATGGCTCTAAACATGGTACGAACCCGTCTTCAAAGACCTCTGGTTCCTCCTCTAAGTCTCACGACCCGGGAGTTCCTTCCGCCCCTCCTGCTGCTAGCCCAGGCCTTTCCGAATCAGCTATGCTTCGCATCGTGTCGGAGATGCAGGCAAAGTTGGTTTCGGAGATGCAGTCGAGGATGGACACGATGTTCTCTAACTTCGGTCAGAGAATTGGGGCTTTAGAGCAAGGAGCTCCGGAGAGAGTCCAAAGCTCTCTCATACCGGATGCCTCTAAGCTCCCGCCGTTTGCCAAGAACAACCCCTGGCGGATGGCTCTTCATTCCCCGTTCTCAGACGGAATGTTGACTCTGGAGGGCCTTGGCACTCGTCCTCTAGAGGACTTTGAATTCTTTCCTCCGGGTCTGGCATTTCCATTTCATGGTTATGCCAGACTTACCGAGGAAGCTTTAGTCCGATTAGACAAGGTCCCCAAAGAGACGGTCATCTTCCCGAAGGAGCAAGCCCAATCTGTTTGGGCCAGATTTTTTAATGACATCGGCTGCACTAACACCATGCTGACGCCTTATAAAAGCTCCTTTACGATGTTCTTAATGGACAAGACCACCTTGACTCCATGCGTCAATAAGGTGGCAGAGCTTGCCTTTCAATATGCTCTGGAGGAGAAGCCCTTGCCTCCCATCCGAGAGGTGGATCCAATCTCCCTCCTTCTTCCCTCAGGTATTGAGTGTTGGGACAACGTCCATACCACCTTTACCTCCGGCAAGCTTGCAGCAGACTGTGCCTCAGTCTTGTTTAGTGAGAAGCTTCCCCGTCTCCCGGAATCCCTCATTAAACAGGAATATGATTCCCGCCTACGTGTGGGCCGTACTCTAAACCTGGCCACATCCACGGAGTCGATAGCCTTGACTTACAATACGGAGAGTATTTTTAAGTCTCTCAACAAGGCTACGTTACAGTCTTTGTATTATGACTTGTATGACTTCGCTACTGCTAAACGCAGATGTCGCAAGCATGTTCTAGCTGAGGCGACGATTAGGCATGAACCTAATAAACTCATCCGGTCCTCCTGTTGGGGTTCAAATCTCTTCCCCGAGGATCTCGTAGAGGAAGTCTTGGCGGAGGCCACTAGGGTTAATCAGAGCCTTAAAACCCGTTGGGGTTTGACCCCTAAACGCGAGTATGACCCCGCAAATTATCAAGCCCGGGGTAGGAAGAAGCTTAGACCATATACCTCCACCCAGTTCAGGCAACAACAGAGTGCTTCATCCAACTTCCGGCTGCCTCTTCCTCCATCTTCTGTTGCCCCTGCACAGCCTTCCACCTCTCGGGCTCCTTCGGATGACTATGTCACCGTTCTGCTACCTAAGAGCCAGCTTTCTGGTTCCTCCGCCACTTCCCCTGCCTTTAACCAGTCCTACGAGGCTCATAGCTCTTCCCAGAGTTATGGTAGAGGTAGAGGCTACCACCGTGGCTCTAACCAGAACAAAGGCAGGGGAAGAGCCTTTCGCAGAGGAAAGAACTTCCGAGGCGGACGTGGAGGCAACTCCTCAAACCAATACTGAGGTACAGCAGGTAGGGGGGAGGCTCTATGCCTTCCGCAACAAATGGAGGTTCAGTCCCTGGGCGTTCAGTATCATCTCCAAGGGACTAGGGTGGAGTTGGATTCAAGGACCTCCTCCTCCGAACAAATTTCGTCAACATTCCACTCCGGACCTGGTCGAATTTGTCCAGGATCTTTTACAAAAGAACGCCATACAAGAAACGAAACATCTGAAGTTTCAAGGTCGGCTGTTCAGTGTCCCGAAGAAGGATTCAGACAAGAGAAGAGTGATTCTAGATCTATCCCTTCTCAACTTGTCCATTCAATGCGACAAGTTTCGAATGCTTACCGTCTCGCAGGTGCGGACCTTACTTCCCCGTGGGGCCGTCACCACCTCTATCGATCTTACAGACGCCTACTATCACGTCCCGATAGCGAGACACTTCCGTCCGTACCTAGGCTTTCGCTTAGGGGACAAAAGTTACTCCTTCAAGGTGATGCCTTTCGGGCTCAACATTGCCCCAAGGATCTTCACAAAGCTAGCAGAAGTCGCTGTTCAGGAACTCAGGAATCAAGGGATTCAAGTAGTAGCCTATCTGGACGACTGGCTCATTTGGTCAGACACCTCCCAAAATTGCCTAAAAGCCACTCACAAAGTCATCCATTATCTTCAATCTCTAGGCTTCCAGTTCAACTTCAAGAAGTCCCGTCTTCTTCCAAAATCGAAGTTCCAATGGCTCGGCCTGCAATGGGATCTTATATCTCATACTCTGTGTCTTCCCAGACCCAAGAGGTTAGAGATTGCAAGGAACACCAAACGCTTTCTCAAAGACAAAGTAAGTTCCAGACGACTCCAAGAGAAGATTCTGGGGTCCCTTCAGTTTGCCTCAGTGACGGATCTTCTTCTGAAGGCAAAATTGAAAGATATCAATCGTGTCTGGCGTTCGAGGGCGAACCGGAAGCTCCGGGACAGGAAAGTCCGCCTTCCTCCCATTCTACGGGAAAGACTTCTTCCTTGGACAAGAGCAAACAGTCTGTCAAAGTCAGTTCCCCTTCGATTTCCGCCTCCGGAATTAATCATTCACACAGACGCATCCCTATCAGGTTGGGGCGGCTATTCTCAGCTCAAGACAGTTCAAGGTCTTTGGACTCCCTTGTTCCGCCATTTTCACATCAATGTGCTAGAGGCCATGGCAGATCTTCTAACCCTGAAACGTCTCGCTCTTCCCAAGAAACAACACCTTCGTCTGGTCCTCGACAGCGAAGTGGTGGTCCGCTGCCTCAACAGAGGCGGGTCAAAGTCAGGGCCTCTGAACCATGTTCTAGTAGCCATATTCTCCCTAGCAGCCTCGAACCGTTGGCATCTTTCAGCTGTCCACCTGGCGGGAGTCCGGAATGTAGTGGCAGACGCCCTGTCCCGGACCTCCCCTCTAGAATCGGAATGGTCACTCGATCTAAAGTCATTTCGGTGGATTCTCTCTCAGGTTCCCGGTCTCCAAGTGGACCTCTTCGCCACGGAATCCAACCACAAATTGAGAGTATATGTGGCTCCCAATCTAGACCCTCAGGCTTACGCCACAGACGCCATGTCACAGAATTGGGACAACTGGGAAAAGATTTATCTCTTTCCCCCGGTGAATCTTTTGCTGAAAGTTCTAGACAAACTGAGATCCTTCAAGGGACAAGTAGCCTTGGTCGCACCCAACTGGCCCAAGAGCAACTGGTATCCTCTCCTGCGGGAGTTGAGATTATACCCTCGTCCGATACCCAATCCGGTTCTGTCTCAGATAGTACAAACACGCGTTGTGTACGCTTTCTCAAACATTCAGAGCGCCCTAACTTTATGGACTTTATGAAGTTTGCGGCTATGCATGGTGCCAATATTGATCCTCAAAACACCTTGTTCCTAGAATCGGATAAACGGGATTCCACCATCCGTCAGTATGACTCTGCAGTTAAAAAGTTGGCAAAATTTTTAATAGACTCAGACGTGAACTGTATGAACTTGAACCTTACAGCCACTTTCTTTAGATCTTTATTAGAATCAGGTCTGGCAGCCAATACTATCACCACTATTAAATCGGCTCTGAAAAAGATCTTCCTAGTGGGTTTTAACATAGACTTAACCGACTCTTTGTTAGCTTCAATTCCGAAAGCTTGTGCCAGACTGAAACCGGTTACTCGTCCTACCCCGGTGACCTGGTTCCTTAATGACGTACTCAAATTGGCTTCTGATACCATTAACAGTTCTTGTGGTTACATGCCCCTTCTCAGGAAAACACTTTTCCTAGTGAGCTTTGCTTCCGGGGCAAGAATTTCTGAATTGGCAGCCTTGTCGAGAGACCCGGGTCATATTGACTTTCTGCCTTCAGGAGAGGTCCTTCTTTCTCCTAACAAATTCTTTTTGGCTAAGAATGAAGACCCTCAAAACAGATGGACCTCCTGGAAAATTGTTCCCCACACGCAAGATCCGTCGCTGTGCCCTGTCACTACTCTTAGGTCTTATCTATCCCGGACCTCCTCTAACTCCTCGGGGCCTCTATTCGTTAGAGAACAAGGCGGTACCATTACTATTAAAGGGATCAGGCAACAAATTTTGTATTTTATTGAACAAGCTAACCCTGACTCTTTTCCTCTTGCACATGATATCAGGGCGGTTGCCACCTCGGTGAACTTCTTTCACCACATGAATTTTACAGACCTTTCCAGGTATACAGGGTGGAAATCACCGTCAGTGTTCAAGAAACACTACCTTAAACATTTGGAAGCCCTAAAATTTTCTACAGTAGCCGCAGGGAGCGTAGTTACTCACGAGTAACTCACAGGTTAATGCCTTGACTCTTTATCTCTCCCTCTTACCTGCCTCATTTATACCCTATTGTATTCGTTGGTCGCGCACCTGAATACTGTTATTATATTTGTAAATTTTATGCTCCTGAGTATCTGTATATATTATCACTCACGGCATTATTATACCTACCTTATTGGATTTATGTTCATATTTAAGATACCCTTATAATTGTTTTTTGGTACTCATCTCTGATTAAAGCATCCTGTTTTTCTCTTACGCTTATGTTTTTTCCTTTATTTTGCAAGTTTGGTGACATTTTTCTCTTGTATAGATTCACTGGGCGGCACAGGTTCGAGCCCAGAAAAGGGATTTTGACGTAGGAAAAATCTATTTCTGGGCGAAGGACCTGTGCCGCCCAGTGAACCCTCCCAGCTCCTCTCCCTTGGAGTCCCCAAACTTTGGGTGCTAAGGAGTTGGGTTCTGAGCGGATGCATTGTAGTAGTACCGAGTGAGGTTGAACGGCTCTCCTCTATTGGGGTTCTCTGTCGTGGATTAATCTAAATAGTGCGGGACCTCTGGAATATACGCCCAATTTTATACCGACACCAATAGGTGAGCGAGCTAGTTAACCTAGCACTCCTTTACATTTTTTCTCTGGTATATTTAGCAGTAAATTACCTAAGAATAAGTGCTAAATGGAGCTTATTCACTGGGCGGCACAGGTCCTTCGCCCAGAAATAGATTTTTCCTACGTCAAAATCCCTTTTTTTAGATGGCATTTCATATTGTACTGTAGATGCTTTTAGAATTTTATCTAATTGAATTTATGAATACTTTAGTTCTTGATGTCACCTAATGCTGGGTGATTACATCACATTCTGGTGGACATTGCATTTCTGTTGGCTTGCAAGTTCAGTCACTAGTTCATCATTGCTTTACTTGAGTTGCGTAAATTCTAACTCACAGTACTTTTACAGTATTACCCTTGTGCCAGCTGGCTATAAAAAAATTTAAATATTTAGGTTATTTGTATTCAGTGAATTTTAGGTAAAAAATAATTAAGTTTATTCACAAATAATATATCGCTACTACTTGGGAGGGGACGTAGCATCAGACTTGTCTTTCATCCATGACCCTCCGCATAGGAACTGTTGGAAACATTTGAGTTGCAAGTTAAAGCTTTTCATGGTGCATAAGTTGTTAAATTGTTACCGCCGCATAGGAACTGTTGGAAACATTTGAGTTGCAAGTTAAAGCTTTTCATGGTGCATAAGTTGTTAAATTGTTACCGCTACATAATTTATGAAGAATGGCTGTTAATTTTAGTTTTGGTTTAGTTTAAAAGTCTTTGATGGCTCAAAGATGTGACTTGTATCAGACTAGTCTGTTACCTAACCTTGGTATAAATATCATAATAATATGCTCCTTTGAGTCCATTATTATGACTAATAAAAAAATAAAAAATTTCAGGGTTTACAAGTTAATTTACTAATTGCTGTTATGGGGGTAATAAGCATAGAAGTGTTTTTGGAATACTTTCCTTTGGAGTTAATTCTGGTGTTTTAGAAAGCTTTATTTTGACAGAGAAGGCTAGGTTCACAGGTTATAGAGGGAATGAAGATGCTACTTGTTCTTTAGGATTTGTTTTTGCTAGTCTACGTAGTTAGTTTTTGTTATATTAGGAATTTGATGCCAATATCACCTTCTGTAGTAGCGCATAAATTAATTCCAAGCTGTTCCTGTGCAAAATACATACCTGGAGCTCTTTACAGTGGAGTATTATTTCAGCGAAGCTGAAACCAGCCGATAAGCTTTATTGTCAGGGTGTAACTAACCACCGCTAGTTAACGGGGGGAGCAGGGTAGGTTAACCCTCCTGCTCACACCAGCACTAGTGACTAACCATCACTTATTTCGGCTTGGTAGAGTAAAGACGTAGTCTTCTCTCCCACCAAACCTTAGTAACTGGTTATGGTTAAAAGCAACTGGCTTAATGCTTAATGAATGTCCCTTTCTTTTGAGCTGCCTTCCTTACACTGGGAACCGTGCAAGGAAGGTAGCAAGAGGCCTTTGGCCATTACCTCAGCTACTCACCTGACGTTCGCTCTGCTTTGGTGGGGAGCATGAGCAGTGGCTGACAAGAATTCCTCGGAGTGGCTTGTTGGGTAACCCCTCGGGGTAAACCCAGAAATGAGCTTTGGCTAAGTTTCACAAGCAACACTCGATGTCAACCTTTAACTTGAGCTTAGCTCATTAACAGGAAGCGAAGAGTACTGCACAGAGGTTCGCCTCCAGGTGTTGGTTATTTTTCTCTTTAGAGGGAGAGTTAACCTGCACCAGGTGTTGAGCATCTTTCCCTTCCAAGGGAGAGTTAACCTCCACCAAGTGTTGAGCAACTTTCCTTTCTGAGGGAGAGTTAACCTCCACCAGGTGTTGAGCAACTTTTCCTTTCGAGGAAAGTTCCCTCCACCAGCCACTGTCCAATCTCCACACTTGCAAGGAGATTGCAGAGAGCTGCAACAGAGGTTAATCGCCTTTCCCGTCCGCGGGAGAGACTTTCTTCATCTGTGGGGTTTTCCCTTTGGGAAATTCCTCTGGCGAAACTTGAATTCGTCAATGATCCGTCCTTGCTCTTCTGAGATTGTCGATAAATGATTTAGGTGATTGCTTACAATTCCTACTCGCTGCTGCCATACCCTCAGGGTACAAAACAAGTCTCGTTGCATTTTTCCCCTGGGATCTTTCCCACAGATAGTGAAGACTGCCAGCCACTTGTGGTCGCCTCCTCTCCCATTGACGAGTCTCATAGACCTTAAGTCTTCGGGGTTACTGCCACATCATGCCTTTGGGCACAACAAAGCTCTTAGAGCTTTGTGAGGCCAAGCTCTTCTGGACCTGCGCCTCATATTTTCTAACTCTTACGAGGAAGAAACAGCTGGTCTTACAAGTTCAGCACAGCCTTTTTCATTCCCTTCCGAGGGGATGACATAAGGCTACTCGGATTACTAAGAGGAGAGGCGAGGGTTTGCGAGACACTCACTTCGTACAAGAGACTTGCCTCGCCTTAGTACCAAATGGCAGGTTTATGAGACCCTCGCTTCGTCTTAGTACCCATGGCAGGTTTACGAGACCCTCGCTTCGTCTTAGTACCCGAGGCGAGGGTTTGTGAGACCCTCTCCTTACCTTGGTACCCATGGCGGGTTTGTGAAACCCTCCTCGCTAGCGCTATAGTAGCGTACGCTCCTGGCTCTAGCCGTAAAGGCATTTTCTAATTCTCGTTCACTGATTCTTGCTAGCGTTTGCGGGCACTTGCCAGCGCTTTGCGGACACTTGCCAGCGCTTTGCGGACACTTGCCAGCGTTTGCTAGTGTCAGATGGCATTCACTGATTCACGGTGGCATTCACGAATGCTTGCCAGGGTTTGTGGTTGCTGGCAAGCCTATACAAACCTGCATAGTGTTTGTGTTCATCATACAAACCTTTAAACAGAGGGGTGCCCCAGGGGAGTGAACTTGGTCCGATCTTATTCTGCATCTATACTATTGGTCTATTGAAAATACTACAAAGGCATGGTGTGAAGTTCAAACTATTTGCAGATGACACAATTTTACTTTTCTATAAATGATATGTTTCTCCACTCAGTGCCTGTATTCCAGCAGTCGCAGAGTTTTTACTGTACCTCAGGGAGGACAAAAACCACTCAATGTGTGTGGTGAAAGGCTTTCATTCAGCCTTGAACATTGTCTTCAAACTGAATCAAGTTAATATTTCCTCCTAGACAGACTTGTCAGTCCTCATACGGAACTTTAGCCGTTCCTGGCCTTAGTCGAAAGTTAGACCGCCTCCTTGGAACGTTGTCAGGGTCTTACACTCACGGAAAGGAGCCCCTTATGGGCCTCTATGTCAAGCCTTGGATAAAAACTTTACCTTAAAGATGGTTTTCCTTTGGCTCTGACCTCTGCAGATCATCAGCAAGCTACATGGCCTTTCATACGACACCACCCATTCAAGGTTTGTTGCAGACTCAAAATCCATCTTTAGTGGTCCTAGATTCGGGCCCTTTCGGATTGGGAGTCTCCAATTAGTAACAGATAATACTGATCAACTGTTACTATGCCCCATAAGGACGATGAGGTTATATCTCACAAGGATGAGAAGAGCTCGACCCCAGATCAATAAGCTGTTTGTCAGCACGGGGAAGACTAAGAGGAGAATCACGAAGAACTCTATCTCCTCTTGGATCAGGCGAATAATTGATAGGGCACAGGCCTCAGATACCTTGACGTCAGGTAGATGTCCCCGTGCCCATGATGTCAGGAGATTAAGTACTTCCCTGACATTCTGGAAGAATTTTCCTGTTCAGCAGGTACTTCAAGCAGGCAGGTGGAAACGTCAAACAACGTTCACCTCCCGCTACCTACAAGACATAACCCCCAGGAGCCTAGACACATTCCCAATGGGTCCTGTGGTGGCCATTCATAACGTGATCTAAACACCCTGGCTCTCTTGTGAGACAAGTATCTGAGGTTCAAGGGTGGAGAACCCGCGAAATAAGTCTAGAATGAATGTGGCAATGACTGGCCACTTCCTACTTCATCTTCCCCTCTCTTGGGGTACAGCATTCAGGAACTCTACACAGCTGACCTCGTTCTTCTGTGGGTGAGTTTCACGCTCTTTGGACAACTGCACATACTGTACATGTGTATGTGTTATGTCTTTGTCCTCCTGGCAGGAGGTGAGAAGAAATATACTGTACATTAGTAGAGGGCACGGCCCGAATAGTTACGATGTATGTTCCAACAGATAAATTCCTTATTCTCCAGCAATGATTGCTCAGGCCGTTATCCTAAGAGGATAACGTGGTGCAGGATCCCTCAAGGTATCACTATACAGAGGCCATCCTGGGACAGTTGGTTTTGCACTTCCACCCACCTAAAGGTGTCTTTACAGTAAAGAGCATAAGGTTTGTATTTTGCACAGGAACAGATGACAAATTTGGAAGTAATTTGTATTTTTCCTGGCAATACAAACCTGGAGCTCTCTACACATACTGGCCTGCTAGCACCAACCCACAATTACTTTACAAAAGTGATGGTTAGTCGCTAGTACTGATGTGAGAGGGAGGGTTAACCTACCCTGCTAACTAGTGGTGGGTAGTTACACCCTCACAAAAAAAGCTTATCGGCTGTTTTCAGCTTCGCTGGAATAATACTCCACAATTAAGAGCTCCGGGTTTTTATTGCTAGGCAAATACAAATTACTTCCAAATTTGTCATTTCAGAGTAATATTTCAGGCCTAACCTACCCTGTTTTAAATCTTAACTCCCAAGTGGTAACTAGAGGTTTTAATGCATGTTTCAGTGAAGTCAGTACTAACCAGATGAAAGTCCTTCTCGCAAGGCATCAAATTTTGTACAGTATTTACCTTGTCCTTCAAGAAGGTTTACATCAGTCTCCCAAACTTCAAGCTGATCTTTTAGACCTAGAATTTGTGAGGCTTGCCACCCTAGCAGTACCAGACGAACTCGGTTGAGTCCCTCATCAGGCTGGGAGGAACATACAGAGGAGACGTCCCCTTTTTTGTTTCATTTCTTTGATGTCGGCTACCCCCCAAAATTGGGGGAAGTGCCTTGGTATATGTACAGTAATTTTAGAGTTGGTAGCCTGTATCCTTATTAATCTAATCTTTCATTAATGTAAGTATATCCCTTACATGCCAAGATGTTGGTATAGATCTTGCAGTTGTCCTCTCATGAATTAAGTGCTCTCTATTTGTTTGCCATGGCTTAGCAGGGAAAGTTCAGAATTTCTTTGAATAGCAGGATAACACTGATAGATCTCATGACTAAAACTCTTTTCCTGTTGGCATTATCTTCAGCTGAACACTTGAGTGGACTAAAATGCTGTCTGCCAAAGTAACCTATGGGGAAGACGAGATGATTTTGTCCCTTTTGAACCAAAAATAACAAATTTAGAAGTAATTTGTATTTTTCCTTATAATACAAACCTTGGGCATTTTATAGGGAATATACTTTCAGCAAAACTGGATGATAGCCATAAGACATTTAGCGAGGTATAACCAACCCCCGAGTCGGGGCGAGTAGCACGGGGTAGACCAGCCACCCCGCTCAGGGGGTTAGCGTGAGGTAGACCAAATAACACGCTCACACACTCACCAGTGATATGTTGTCACTTTTGATTGCAGGGAGGACTTACAGAGGGATAGCTGATGGTGAGACAAATAGGTATAAAGAGCTCAATGTTTGTATCATTAGGGAAGAAGTACAAATTCCTTCCAAATTTGTTATTTGTTACGACACCCGGTACAAAACCTTTTTACTCTTTATAGAGAAGGCTCTCCCTTAGGTGGGTGGAAGTCCTTAACCAGCTGGTTGGCTTTTGACCTCTGTCACCTAGTTAAATTCTCGAGTATGTGCGAAAGTTAACAGCCTAGGCAATATGTGTTTTTGTGTGAGAATTAAGTATTGTGACTTGTAAAAGTAAGAATTATTGGAGTAGAAAAGTCTTGGCGACAAACTCGAGGTTGAAGCAGTGTGTTACCTATCCCCATCCCCTTGAATGGGTGACATAGTAAGAAAGACCACACAACTCGCAGACTCTTTGCAGAGGGGAGAGCAAGAAGGAAGACAGTCTTTTAAGTGTCAAGTCACGCTCTGATGACTGACGCAGCCATTGTCTGACTCCTATATTGCTGGGAAGACAGAAAAATAACCAATATCAATATATATATCGTATATCAGGTTACTCAAGGGAAATGGTTCGTACTTGCAGATGGAGGAGATTAGCTTGCAGCGTATAGGTGCTGTACTCCAAGAGAAGGGAAGAAGAAAGAAGAGGCCAGTCATTATCATTCATCCCATACTAATCCTGGGTAACATCTGCCCTCAACCAACTGCTACTTGCCCCACAATGGAGCTTGAGGTGTTTTGACCATATGTTGTGCAGCCACCACAGAACCAATGGAAAAGGTATCCAGGTTCCCGTGGGTTAAATCTTCCAGGTAGTGGGCTGTGACGGTTGTCTGACGCTTCCAAGCACCTGTTTGAAGTACCTGCGCCACAGAGTAGTTCTTTTTAAATACTGGGGACATGCCAAGGTCCCTAACATCATGAGCTCTGGGTCTACATCCTTGCAGGGGAGAGCCAGGATTTAAGGTGCGATTTATTGCCTGTTGAATCCATGAAAAGATTGTACTTCTTCTGACTCTCCTTTTAACCCTGCCCATGCTAACAAACATTTTGTTAACAAGTGGGTGAGCTACTGTGGTTTGAGGTAACACCTCAGCACCCTCACAGGGCACAGTAACAGTGGATCTGGGTCATAGTTACAGAAAAACTCTCAATCTGGAAGGGGCTAAATCTAGGATCTGCCACACCCAAATTTTGAGTCTTGGCGACAAACTCGAGGTTGAAGCAGAGTGTTACCTATCCCCATCCCCTTGAATGGGTGACATAGTAAGAAAGACCACACAACTCGCAGACTCTTTGCAGAGGGGAGAGCAAGAAGGAAGACAGTCTTTTAAGTGTCAAGTCACGCTCTGATGACTGACGCAGCTCTTCATAAAGTGCTCCTTTCAGGGATCGTAACATGCAAAGTACATTCTGGCTGAGGACAGGTACGCTTGAAACTCCGTATGAGGAGAGTCAATTCCGTCGAAGAGGAAATGTTAACTCCCCTTAGTCTAAAGGCGAGGCTCAAGGCCGAGCAGTAACCTTTCTCTGCCAAGACTGAGCAGATTTTCCTCGCATAGGTATAACACATTCCGCTATAACTGGGATAGTAGTGAAGCTGCTGCTTAGCGGTATATCTTTGCATGTGGTTGTCCGAGTATATCGGGAAGTGGAAGGAGCTCCATCAGCACCTCTGTGAGCATATGTAGACGTTCTGGAACCATTCTGCATGTTGCCACATTGGAGCTATAGGATCATCGACAGGTCTTCTGATACCCTCCCCTTGTTCAGTAGACTCCTGACTAGGCAGAAGGGGGAATGCATAAACATCTAGATTGTCCTACTAGTGTTGGAAAAGATCTTGTCAAAGTGCTTGGGGATCAGCTACTGGTGAGCAGTACGTCAAAAGTTTTCATTTGAGAGACATTGCAAACAAGTCTACTGTCAGCATACCACACAATGTATAGACTGTTGGACATCTGATGATTCAAAGACCCTTGGAGCCAACTATCTTAGAGTTTTCCTGCTCAGATTCTCTTTTGCCCGGGATGAAACGGGCTGATAGTGCTACCGAGTTGTCTTCTGTCCATTTGAGTATTTCTACAGCTAGAAGACAAAGGTGCTCTGAAAAGGTACCTCCTTGTTTGTTTATGTACACTACTACCATGGTGTTGTTGGTCATCAGCACCACTAAGTGCCCTGAAATTCCTTTTGGAATTTCTTAAGGGCCAGGAAGGTTGCCCTCATTTCCAGGAGGGTTATGTGGCTTGGACCACAGTCTGGAGGCCGTGTGCTGCAACATGTGAGCCCCCCACCCTTCTTTTGATGCCTCTGTGAAGAGCATAAATTCTGGGAGAGGAGAGAGAAGATCTACACCCCTAAGTAGGTTGGTATTCGATACCCACCACCTCAGGTGTTTCATTAGCTCAGGACACACTGGAATCCAAAGGTTTGGGAAGTCTTTGTGCTGAAACCAAAAGGTCTTTAGCTGCCACTGGAGAGACCGGAACTGAAGACAGCCATTGATCATTAGACTCTCCAAGGTAGTCATGTGGCCTAACAGGTGAGTCTAGCAACAAAAAATGGGTGCGCCAACTGCTTTAGTGTTCCTTTTCTGATTTTGGGCGGAAAAGCTAGTTGGGTGTCTGTATCCATCCCGAGGTATATAGTTTTTGCAATGTTTGCAAAAATGACTTCTCATGATTAACCACAATCCCCAGATCATGGCAAAACTATAGAAGCCTCTCTCATTGCTGGAGAAGAGTCATTATAGGGTTTGCTAGATGAGACAATTGTCTAGATATCTTGATAGATGAATGCTGTTCTTGTGTGCCCAGGTCAACAATAGGGAGAATAACCTTGTTAACACCTGAGGGGCTATGGACATGCCAACGTACAGCACCTTTAACTAATATAACAGATCGTTCAGGACGATTCATGGGTACCAACTTGAGGATGGATGGTTTGGGATTTGGAAGTACACATCTTTTAGATCCAGTGTTTTCATGAAGACCATGTTGTCTGCGATCTCAATTTTGAATGGAGTTTGCTAGACAAACTTGTTCAGAGAAAGGTCAGTGATTAGTTTTCAGACGCCTTCTCTACGAGAAAGTTGACTGTAGAAGCCTGGGGACTCTTCTAGTAACTCTTTGAGAGCACCCCTCTTTAGCGTGGTCTGGTTTTCGGCTTGAAGGGCCTGTTCCTTCACGGATCCCCTCATGTAGGAATGTGACATCACTGGATGATGAGTCAAAGGAGAGAGAGACAGAGAGTGAATGAGACATGGTATCCTGCTCATGCTCAAAGGACTGATACCGGCCAAGGTTAGGCTTCGTGGCCCAACTACCTCTGCCACCTGCTATGTAGGCATCCTCTCACTGGTGGACAGGTAGGAGGAATGCCCCTCCCCCCTGTTGGAATGTCTATGTTTACCTCCTCTTCCCTGTGCTGCTTTGGCAGGAAAGGGCTTCCTGTTGGTCTGTCTGGAGGCATTTGCACTTTTTTATTGCCCCTGATGAAATGGTCTCTGCACTGGTGATGCCAAGGAGTAAGGGCGAGATACCATTGCCCTGTGGAGAAGGGAGTGTTGACTCTCCTTCCTCCTTCAGTGCTCGGTAACTGCATTGTGATGTCTTCCACATTGAAGAAGGAAGGTCCCTCCATCGATGTATTGCGCAACTTGAACGCTTCTCTCTTTAGCAACTGCCTTTGGAATTTTGAAATACTGAGTCACACGGTTTCAAAACCCAGTTGGACCACGTGGTGTGACAGGAACTCAACTTTCCTGGTACCAAAGAGCAAAAAGGTGGACATCGAGTCTCTATTGTGTTTGTTGGAGAAATCCTCATTGCAGAAGAGACGTCCAACCGAGCCCAACCAGAAGTCCACCGAGCCCAACCAGAAGTAAGTCCAGCCATGAAGCGACTTTTATCAAAAGCTTTGCAACTCGCTGCATGCTCATGGCACCCACTCCCAAGAACGTCACTAGTCACGCTGCCAGCTTTTCTAGTTGTGGTCTGTGTTACAGAAAGGATTGCTGGGCTTAACAGCAGAGGTGGTGGCAGGCCATCCACTATCTTTTAATACTTCCTCTGCAATACAGACTGTGGAGGAAGCAACAGAGATCAGCTTCCCAACCGAAGGAACTGGGAACCTGAAATTTGTACACGAGCCATCTTCTTGGCACCCTTTATCCCCTAGACCAGGGCAGTGCTGCAATAGTCTTGGTTGGGGTTTTTTGTCATAGAAGAGGTCTAAAATAGTATCCTTTCCTTCCGGGGGTGCACACGTTGGGTCTCCCAAGGAATTAATAGTCCTAATGTAGGAAAGGACTTGTGTGGTCCGACTCTTTCTGTTCTAAGACAGATCTTTGGACTGGCAGACTTAGGCAGGCAGCATATCTTGAAGCTGCAACCGAACTGGGACTGCACTTCCGTTGATGTGGAACTTACAGCTTTTGAAGCCCGGGTCTTAGGGAGGGTTTTAGTGTGTAAACTCCTGAGAGGAGTTAGGATGGATCCCTCCTCGTAGCCTGCATCGACAGTGTCCTTGGGGGGTGGGAGAGGGAAAGCGTTGTCACAGATGGTGAACAGCAGCTTTGGACAATCTTCGAGACAATCTTTCAGGCAAAGGAGGAGGAGGAACAGAAAGCAGAGGAACTGGTCTGGCGACAGAGCTCCTATTTCTCGGGTCAGATTGAGGAGTGCCCTCCCCGAGGACTCTTGACACCTCTACAGAGATTTGAGGAGTGCCTACATTAGGTAAGACAGGAGGTACAGCTACTGGCTTTAAAATTTTATAGAAAGTGTTTTAGCAGCAGCTCAATGTCTTACCAAGTCTGTTTTCGTTAATCATCATCTTAAAGAATCCTTGTTTGCCTATGAAAATTGCAAGGATCTAAGCCCCATAGTGGCTGTGGAGCGGTGGTCTAATTAGTTTTTAATTCAGTTATTTTATAAAACTTATCTTTGAGTATTGGGTCTTAATTGGATAATTGATTTGGTATCAATCAAAGTATCATTTAAATCAAGAACTATTATTTAGACAAGCTACAGTCCAGATTTAATTAGCATCAGTCGAGAATCTGGAGTCCCATATTTCAAACTTAATTTGAGAAGATTTGTTAAAATTAATATATACCTGGTTAGTAAATCTTAACTATGGTATATTGCTTTTAATTGATTTTCCTATCCCTTTTCCTCGCTTGCATCCGACCTTCAACAGTGTGTGGAAGTCAACAGTGAACATCCTGCAAGATTCACAGAAATAATCAATATTAATAAAAAAAAATTATTTCCATACTCGCCTGATTTTTATATACATGACCATTCTCCTCCCCACTGCCTCGTGGTATCAGGAGTATAGTTTAGGGATAATTTTGAATTTGAAACAAGTAAAAGACAAAGGCAAGGTGTTTCAGTTACCACGTACCACTAAAATGTTCCTCACTTTGCCAAGGGCACGTGTTTATTAAAGGGTTAAAAAAATGGGAGTTTTCTTTTTTTTTTTTTAAATTCAAAATTTTACTGGTAAATGTCGATTAAACAGAGCTTTTAAAAACAAAGCAATGTGAACATCAGGCAAGTATAGAAATATGAAATTTTACTAAAAATTGTTTTTCCTTGTGACTTTTATATTATAGCAATATCAATACCTTCATCATCTACCATTTTTTTTTTCAATTACATCATTATTACATTAATAATATAATTACTAAAATATCACAAATTTTAAGTAATTTGTATTTTTCCTAACAGTACTTACCTCAAACTACTTTCTTAGGAGTATCTGGGATCTCCTCCCAACCGACCAGAATCTTGTTTAGTTTCCCCTATCTCTGTTTTCTGTAGTGGGTACCACTGGCGGATAAATACGCGCCATGAGGCGACCCGGGGTCAGAGAGCGTGCTCAGCCAGGTCTCGGTCGTCAGTAAGTTTATGATAGATACGGTTTCAGAAGTCCTGTAAGGCACTCGGGGCAGGATGGGTGTGCCATAACCCGAAAGTAGTTCGAGGCAAGTACTGTTAGGAAAAATACAAATAACTTAAATCTTGCGATTTGTTCCAACATTCCAACACGGAGTACTTACCTCGAACTACTTTCTTAGGAGACTTATACTTTAGGAGGTGGGAGTGGCCTTCCGGAGGTGGGAGTGGCCTTCCGGACCGAGAGACCGTCTGGAGAAGGGAAAAACGAACCTAGATAGGAGGCTAGGTTCTACTGACCCCAAGAGAGAAACGAGAACCAGGGAAAACTACGCAAAAAACTACTGTATCTTAGTGTCTAAGTAACTCGCTTCTGTAAGAGTCTTCGGAGACGTATGCATCCAACTGAACATGTTCCCCATGGTAGGTGAAGGGATCAAAGGTAATGGAGGGGAAGGGTGATAAGGGGGAAAGGTAGGGAAGGAACTATGTCTCTTGGACTTACCGCCCACGGCTTCCCCAGGGCTACGCCTTTAAATATTCTGGAGCGCAGAAATGACGGGACCAAGAGAGAAGCCGTCCAAAGATTTCCTAGAACAGTCCTTTAGGTAGTGAGCCGTTAAGGTGGACTGTCTGGACCAAGTGCCTGCCTTCAGGATCTGGCCCACCGCTATATTCCTCTCAAAGGCCAACGAAGTACTCAGGCCCCTAATATCATGGGGTCTACGCTTTCCTGGAAGGGAGACTCCGGAGCTGTATAAGCTCTCATAATTACCTGTCGTAACCAGAAAGAAACTGTATTCTTGGAGACTGGCTTCTTCAGTAGCCCTGAAGAGACGAACAGACTCTTGATCCCAGGCCGAAGCCTGGACGTTATCTCCAGGTACTTCCGCACCGCTCTGACTGGGCACAGTAACAAGTCCCTCGGGTTGTCGGAACACGGGATCGCTGGCACTGAGAACCCCTCAAAACTAGGGTCCCAGTAAGCTGGGTTCTGAGTCTTGGCTACAAAGTTAGGTAAGAATCTGAAAGTTGCTTCCCGCCAACCCTTCGGGTGCGAGACCTCATATGACAGCCCATGGAGCTCAGATACTCTCTTCGCCGACGCAAGGGCTAACAGGAAGACCGTCTTGAGGGTGAGTTCCTTGTACAAAATATCTTAGAGGGGTTCGAAGGGCGGCTCCGACAAAACTTTCAGCACTCTAGCCACATCCCATTGGGGCACCCTAGAAGCCTGGGGGGAACAAGACTGTTCGAAACTCCTGATGAGCGTCGAGATTTGTCTAGACGCTCCTAGATCAATGCCTTTCAGGAGGAAGACTTGGCCCAACGCCGCCCAGACTCCCTTGATGGCTGGAATAGACGTACCCACGTCGTCTCTCAGATAGACCAGGAAGTCGGCTATCTCATGAATGGAGGCCTCCAATGGCCTGATGTTCTGTGAGGCGCACCATTTAGTAAAGGTGGCCCACTTCGCCAGGTATACTGCGACTGAGGACCGTCTTAGGTACCCCGACATCCTTATTGCGGTCTTCGACGATTATCCTTCCCTCTACAGGAGGCGCTCAATAACCTCCACGCGTGTAGGCGGAGGGACCGAGGGTTTTCGTGAAACCTTTGGAAGTGTGGTTAACGGAGGAGGTCTGGCTTGTCTGGAAGGGGCCAAGGGGGGGAGGCGCACCATTTCCTTTAGGTCCGTGAACCATTCTCTCTCCGGCCACCAGGGTGCTACCTAAGTCAGCCGTAGGTTGTTCGGCCGCCTAACTCTGTTGAGAACTTGTCTGAGCATCCCGAAGGGCGGGAAGGCATACACGTCGAAATTGTCCCAAGGGTGTTGAAAGGCGTCCTCGAACGCTGCTGTTGGGTCTGGCACAGGAGAACAAAACACGGGGACCTGTGCGTTTAGGCTCGTGGCTTAGAGGTCCATCACCGGCGAGCCCCACTTCAGGATGACCGTCCGGGCCACTCCCGGGTGTAGGGAACACTCTGACCCTACTACTTGACCCATCCTGCTGAGGCAGTCGGCTAGAATGTTCTTCTTTCCTGGAATGAACCTGGTTGTAACCTTGATCTGTTCTATCGCTGCCCATTCCAGGAATTGCGTCGTGAGACTGCACAGCTCCTTTGACTTCAGTCCTCCTTGCTTCTTCACGTAGGCCACCACCGTGGCGTTGTCGCACATCAGAGCCACTGTGTTTCCCCGGAGTAGATGGACGAATTCTCGGCATGCCCTTTGCACGGCCATCAGCTCTAGCACGTTTATGTGATGGCTCTTCTCCTCGAGGGACCATTTCCCTTTTGCTGACTCGTCGAGAACGTGGGCTCCCCAACCCTCCTCCGATGCGTCCGTGAACAGCAGCATCTCCGGAGAATTGCGAAGGGCATTCCTTTGAGGGTGTTTGTCCTGTCGTGCCACCACTTAAGGACTTCCTTTGTCTCCGGGAACACCGGGACTCTTTTGTGCAGGGAGTCCCCCGGGATCCAGAGCTCCTTCAGGTTCCATTGAACTCCCCTGAGTTTGAGCCTCCCCTTGGGGACCAACTTCTCCAACGACACAAGGTGGCTCACCAATCTCTGCCGGTCCTTGGCTCTCCTGGGCTGGTCCGTTAAGAAGGGTCGAAGTATCTGATCCAGATTGTTTAGCCTCTCCGAGGAGGGGAAGGCCCTCACCAACTGGGAGTCTAGAACCATCCCCAGGTAGGTCATCCTGGTGGAGGGTGTCAGCTGCGACTTTTCCAGGTTGATGGTAATACCCAAGTCCCTGCAGAATTGTATAAGTTTTGCGCCTTGCTCCCTCAGTGCTCCCTCTGAGGCTGAAAGCAACAACCAGTCGTCTAGGTAACGAATCAGGCGGATACCCTGCTCGTGTGCCCAGGCTGAGACTGTTGCGAAGACCCTCGTGAAGACCTGAGGAGCTGTCGACAGTCCGAAGCATAGGGTTCTGAATTGGAACGCTTGGGTACCCCACTTTACTCTTAGGAACTTCCTGCTGGAGGGGTGGACAGGTATCTGAAAGTAGGCGTCCTTGAGGTCTACGGATATCATGAAGTCCCCTTCCCTCAAGGCCGCCAACACTGACTTCGGGGTGTCCTTCTTGAAGTCGGTCTTGCACACAAACTTGTTGAAGGCCGACAGATCTATGACCGGCCTCCAACCCCCTGTTGCTTTCTCCACCAGGAAGAGTCTGCTGTAGAGCCCCAGCCCGGGATTCCTGACTGGTTCCAACGCCCCTTTGGCGAGCATGGCCGACACTTCCTCCTGCAATGCTGTTCTTCTCAAGGGGTCCTTGGGCGCCAACCACTCCGCCTGTTGGTCCGGGATCAGAGGGGGCGGTTCCGCTAGGAAGGGCAACCTGTACCCGTCCTTCAGTACTGCTACGGTTCACGGATCCGCTTCGTAGTCCCGCCAAGAGTGTTTGAGGCATCCCCCTACCCGAGGCTTCGGCAGGAGTAGGGGGCCTCTCTTCGTATCTCCTCCTAGAGGCGCGCCTGGATCGTCCTCTCCTAGAGCTGGAATAGGAGGGCCTAAAGTTTGACTGTGGGGCTGAACTACCACTACAGAAGGGCTGCGGGGTTGGTGCCAAGACACCGACGGGGACTCCCTCCTCGGTTGGACTGGCGAAACATGGGACGGGTGAGGGGCGTCTGAAGAGGGTCTCCTGTGAGCTGGCCATCTTGCAGGCGGGGGTCTGGGCTCTCCCACTTCTTTAAGTTTCCTGACCCTCTCCATCACCTCCTCGACCGCCTTCAGGGGGAACACAGACTCGCCCCAAACTGGCGAGTTCCTCAATGTCCTCGCTTCCTGTTCGGGTAACCTCCGCACCAACTTGCTCAGCACTGTGTCCCTCTTCCGCAAGACCCAGTTGGCTGCTTGAGAGAGCAATTGGTAGGAGAGAAACTTCAGCGCTTTGGCTCCAGAACTGATCAGTTCCCTTAGCAAGGACTGATTCTCGGGGACAGGGAGGTCATGAGAGGACTGTAACCCCACCAGCGTGCAGGCCCACCAGTCCAACCACGAAGAAACGTACACCAAGTCTAGGGCCATATCCTCCATCATGGAGGTTTCTCCTAGTGAAAAGCACACCGGAGCAGAGGATGCCCTGTCTTCTGCCGCTCCCTGGTTCAAAATGGCGATCGCTGGCTCGACCATACGGGGACCTCCGCAACGACCCTCCAGGACATAAAAGCGTTTTTGCGAAGTCCCGGGAGAAGTTTGGAGGCACCATGGCTCCTTGGGGCGTCTGCTTGGCTGGCTATGTACCAGTCTATGTGGTCCATACCCAGCTTCACGTCCCTCGCCAGGGGTAGGGCTAGGGAACCTTCTGTTGAACTGGGTTGTCTACCAGTCTGCTAAGCCCGGAGAGCCATGCTTGTTTTGCTGAAGGCTTAGGCTCATCCAGTCTATGGTGGCTCCTGATGAGGGCCAAGACTTTCCGGTAGGAGGAGACGTCATCCGAAGAGCACTCTCCTCCTTCTACAATGCCTTCCGTTATTTGATCCTCCGCATGGGGAGCCTCGTCGATGACGGATGGATCCGCGTGGGGAGGTAGAATCATCTTCTCCTGCTGAGCGCTGGGACGGGAGTAGCCGTCATGGGTCTACTCCCTCCCGCAGAGCTCTGCAGAGCTGTGGGCCTCTCCGGACTAGCTAGGTGGCTTTGTTGCTCAGGGAAAGCCGTTGAAGTACCGGAGGCTGGGACAAAGCTGCCAGGGGAAGGAGCGACTCTTTCCGCTGGGCGGATGGAGCCAGAGCCTGTGCGGACTTATGCTTCTCTACCGTGACCTGGTGCGTCGACCTCTGACAATGATCGGGTCTGCTGGAGGAGCCGTGCCGCGAGGTTGACGAAGGGGCTCTAGGAAGCCAACCAGAGGTGCCCGGGGCAGAGGTAGCCTTGAGGAGTTGACTCTGGGGGATCGTGACCCGCACCCATTTACCCTTAGACGGGCGGCTCCTCTTGTATTTCTTCCTGGAGGTCCTGGATCGTCTCCTGCCGTGGCGTGAGCGTGAGCGGGACCTCTCCCATTTCCTCCTCGAGTCCCTCAGACCTTCATCCTCCGAGGAGAACGAATCTGACGAGGAGGAGGAGAACGATGACGGGGAGAAAAGCGAACCCGCTGAGGCGACTGATATGTCTAGAGTTGCTGGGAGATCTTCGTGCCGGTCCGCTGGCGAAGAGGGCTGCAGAAAGACAGGCGGGAGCGTTGACGACGACGGCGGCGGGAAGACCGAGGAACTTTCTTATGGGTGAACCAGGTGTCGAACTTTTCCTCCAGTCTCATGGGCGACCTGAAGGGTGTCCTGGGTGGCGCCCAGGCGACGGGTTCCGAATTCGACGATCCTACATCTTTCTCGGTGTCTCCCCCGGTCGCTGAAGCACTTGAAATACATACCCATGATGCGGGGGAAGAGGCCATAGCAGGCTTCCCCCACATTGGATCGTCGGCAGACGGGCCCTGCAGGCACCAGGACCTCGTCTCCCGAACATACTCCCGCCCCTCTCTCAGGCCCCCCACATGCCTGAACCGACACAACATCCCCACCAACAGACATATCAGACTCTTGGGGAAGGGCAATGGGCCGCTTCCCCGCAACGGATTTACCTCGTCCCCTACTCTGGGTAGGGGAAGGCGGTAGGGAACCCCTCTCCGACGAGGCACCGGGCGATGCTAAAGGCGAGGAGATGCTAGCCTTCTTAGACGATCTCTTGGCTGCTTTCTTCTTCTTCGTTCCGTAGAGAACCCACTGGATCTCGTTCCAAGACTCGCACTCTGGACACATGGCTGTAGGGGATCAAACACTGCCCCTACTTGAAGAACACAAGGTGTGGGGGTCGACCTCCGGCTTGGAGAGAAAGGCACCACAAGATTTACCAGCCATAGGCCCGGGGCAACGACGGGGATGCTCCATAATGAAACACTAAAGCACCGATCGACACAGGGACACAGAGGAAAGAGGTGGATAAGGTTAGGATTGAACACGTGGGGACCGCTTGGAGACACTGGGTGAAGAGAGCACGGCGAGATGTTAATCACGTCGCGACCAGAAACTTACTGACAACCGAGACCTGGCCGAGCACGCTCTCTGACCCCGGGTCGCCTCATGGCGCGTATTCATCCGCCAGAGGTACCCACTATAGAAAACGGAGATAGGGGAAACTTCACAAAATTCTGGTCGGTTGGGAGGAGATCCCAGATACTCCTAAGAAAGTAGTTCGAGGTAAGTACTCCCTGTTGGAACAAATTATCATTGCATGAAAAGCTAAAAGTCTAGCTGAAGAAGCAGAATGCTACAATATTTATGCAGATTATGAGTACAATCTATTCTTGTCAATTATCCAATCATGAAAATTCAAAATCTATCATGCCATGAATGGACAAAATGTAATTTACTTTGCCTAGAGAAGAGAATTTCTCCTTATTATGGGTTCTACCACCATATAAACTTTCAACACAAAAGACCACACATTGTGGAAAATGAAAAAATAACAAAAGACCACACATGTGGAAAATTGAAAGGCTCTACTGGGGTAAAAACACACAGAAAACAAATTTTAACAGGAGGACATAAATGAAAAGTCACTTGACATGAACACAGTATATTTCACGTTTAACAGAATAATATTACTACTACTTTGATACATCACTACAGAGCAGTAGATATGTTAGACTCTAAAGAATTTATAATAAGAATACCCATTCTTAGGCTTCTCGGCTTTAAACATGGGATTACAGAGCCTAGAGACACCATCTAGTAAGCCTTTAATTCTTTCAAAGGGATAGAAGGGGTTAGGGGGCACTTATCAGAGATTGTATACTCTAATCTTGGGGAGGGAATAGAATATAGTTTCTATGCACCTAAAAATAAATTTTTGTCATCAGAAAGGAAGGACCTGAGGCTCTGAAGGGGAGGGAAAATTTACAAGCAACTGCGGAAGGCACGTACTATAACAACCATCACCCAGTTTTGGCCAATCAGGTATCGTGTATTATAAGAATACCCACCACAGGTCCCTCCTTTCTGAGACAATTAACGATATAGAAGCTGCAAAAAACTTCCTTTGCCAAATGAGCTGAAAACATTAAACCTCATGAACATTTAATGGTGCAGAATGACGAAACAAGGGCTGTTCCGAGAAAGTTGGGCAACAAAACCCAATAAAAAAGGAACTATTAAAAAAGAACAATTACATAACAAGAAAGCTCCTGGAAAGGCCCTTTACATGAATATAATAGTACCAAATATAGGCATCAGAAGAATGGAAAAAATTAAATATGTATATATATAATATATATATTTATATTCTGCATATCAGTGCCAAATGACTAGTGAGAGATTCATACTTACAAAAGATGAATACAGGAATTGTATTTCACAAGAGAAGGCATACTAAAAATTCCTATGTAACGATGTTTGACAGTAATATGAAAGATAATAAACTTTGCCTAAAGTGAATTCAGGATTCTGATAATAACACTCTAGCCATTCAAAAAACAAGTTTTAATAATTTACTTAGCTACACTGATACCCAGGTTTACACAGACGTTTCCTAATATATATATGTACAAGGGGCACTCAGTCAAAGACAATGTACATCCACAGACAGATAGTTTCATCATTCTTCTCAGCTCAGTCTGACTGCTCAGCTTCATTCAACCGCTCGTGGCCCAAACTATTAAAAAAAAACAAATAATAAACCAAGGATAAATCCAAGAAAATAAAATTGAAATTTGCATAACAAAAAACAAAACATCATCCTCTAATACAAGCTGTCAGTTTTACTTATCTATGCCTTATGAGATCATTATGTGAAAGCTGATTAGTATTAGTACTGTACTGTAATAGTAGTTTTTCATACTCTAACTACTATTATATGAAGCAGATCTGCTCTTAAGATAAGTCTTAAATCTAGTAACTTGGTAAACATCACCAAGATCAACAACAGATACACTAAGGAACTCTTGCAATCAAAATCTATCAGGAATGCTATACGGTACTATACAAGGAAAGAGAAGTTCTATTCAAATTTACTAGTTTAAAGTTCCTAGCAAAAATTTTTCTGAATGACATTTAGACTGTACAAGACAAGCTATCTCTATTAATGCTGACAGCTTGTATTGGACTTGAAAATAATCATAAGGCACATTAAAATAAAGTCCTGGAACAACCCTCACTCTAAAAATAAAAGATAAAATAATGAAAATAAGGATAAGACAACAGTGAGAAACAAAACTTCCATTACAGACTAAATGCAGATCATCTGAGAAGTGACATCATAAAACATCACCAAAGTAAGGTTGGTTGTTTGCGGGCACTGGACACACCCTAAACAAGAACCTTAAGGGTAATGAATAAACACACACACAATTCACATGCTCTCTCTTACACAGTATGTATATTCAAGCCCAATTCATCACGGGAGGGTCTGGACCGTACCCACCCCTGAATTCCTGGGCTTGGGGAGTTTACTGAACTAAATGGAAACATTTGTTTGCTTAATCATACATATCCATCAACATTATAATAAAAATCAATTTCTATTCACGCAAAAACACATTTACTTGATTCACTGGAATTACGACCTGCACTCAGTCTGCATAATATTCCTGCAAAAATGACATTTCATAAACAAAGAAAAAAATGTCTACTGCTCCTCCTGGCTATTTCCTAACTATTAATGTATTAGTAGACTTTTTATGTTCAAAAAAACTTTTTTGTTTATTTTTTTCCTTATGAAGCTCTCACCCACATATTCACGTACACCAGTCCTGAAAAGCAATTTAGCTCGCTGCCCAGGCTGCATGTAAAAAGAAAGGCTTCGCATCAATCTCACTTCAATGGTTGAAAAGCAAAGAATGAGGAACATAGTGGCAGACCAAATAATCAACTTGTTAATCGAAAATATTTGAAGAAAAAAAAACAAAAGTAAAATTCCACTGCAGAACATGTTCAACTAACCAAATTACTTTATCAAAATATCACACGTTCAACCTTTGAATTAACTTAATTTCAAAATGTTTCAACATGGAGTCCAAATTTAACATTGCAAAATAAAAATGTCAAGTTTTCCTACCTTGTCACACCTTCAACAAGAAAATATCCTTTCAGAACTTTTTCCTATTACAACAAACTGCAAAATATTGTCCTTGATATGCTGAAGCAGAAAGGTTCATTTAATACAATATTACACCTGCTATAATACTGCTTGTGTTCTGTCCAAAATTAGATTACAATTAGACCGCCAGTAATTCACATACAATAATCACTTAAATCAGGGTTTTTCTAAATTTCTAACTACGAGTACAGTACCATTTTCTCCATATTGCCCAAATTTTCCTGTGAATCATTTCATTAAAAGTCAAATTGGGGTAGTATTCTTCATGTTCTTCATCTTAAAAGTAGCAAATACAATCCTCCATCACCTGCCCCATTCATCAAATGTAAAAGTCAGACATAATCATAACAACCTTTATTATAATACTAAACTTTAATTGCCATCAATGAAAATATTAAGAAAATACATTATCCTTGAGTAAAATTATTCAAAACTTTCTATGAAATATTATTCACATGAGTTGCAAAGATGTATCAATTAATTATATAATGGTGTACTTAAATATTTACATGTCAGCAATTTTAGCCTCCTATATAAATACAGTACAGGTATTCTAAAATTCTTGCAAATTTAAACATTTAGGCTATTGTACCTTAAATTTTCAAAGCTCACCAAACATTTCCCTAGTCATTTGTAAAACACACACGTATTTACAGTGTTTCAATGCTGTTTTATATACTGCTTTTCTTCTAACACTTAGTTTCACTTCTGTGCAATGTTAGTTGTATTTGTAATATTCAATTTATTCATGAAGACCACTTGACTTGTGGTGCTATGTTAACTGTACTCCTAATGTTTGTTTCATTCACGAAGTTTTTTTTTTCAATGCAGTGTTTATTATATTCCTATATTATTTGTGCTCTATTTATGAAGACAACTTTCTAGACGTTATTGAAAAATACAGTAAAAAAATCTCTCTCTCATTTAAATTTATCTAAATCTCATAAATTTGCCTTTCTTGGTTTATAATCGAATTGCTTCTACTTGTTCCTCTCGTTCGGTAAAAATTATACAAGAATTTTTACTTTTCGGGGGTCTATACACCAATCATGTTTCGCTCATTCAAGCTGTATCAAAAAGTCTTTCCCAGATAGCTTTAGCAAAATGTGATTTTCAATATTTTCCTAATGAAGATAAAAAATTTTCTAAGTTACCATACAATAGAAATTAAATAGTGCACTTTGCAACAATTCCAAACACATCAAAGTATACAATGATTACTATCTCTACTTTTAACTGAATAATCTATTTTAAATCTGAAATAACCCTGTTATTTCTTTACATTTGAAATAAAACTACCAAACATTTATTTCTTTGCCTCCTCCTAACAACCATCCTTCACCAAAACCTTCTACATCTTTGGAAAACTTATGGAGATGTTAGTGGAAAAAATGGCATTTTATGTACCCTTTTCTTTCTTGCAGTTTATATACCCCTTTCTTTCACAACAAACACACATTACGGGAAGAAGCTTGACCATACAGTGCTTGTTCTCATAGCAAATGCTAATTTACATTTTATTCTGGAAAGCTCAGTTTAATCACCATCTCCTCAAAGATGGTTTAGGTTAGAGGAAAATCTGGCCACCTTTAACTTCATATAAAAGGCTTTCTTCTCTTCAATGCAGGTGCCTTAAAAATATCCTTGGATATATCACAATTTCTTTTAATTCCTTGTTGTCACTTTCTACGCACTCTCTCTTCCAGCCTATAACACCACACTTTACATCTTTTCTTTCTTGAAGCTTCCCCTCCAAATAAAACTAGAAGCCTCATCTCCAACACTTTTCTATTTCAAAGCTAGTTAAATTTTCTATTTCAAAGCTAGTTAAATTAGTTCCATGTTCTCCTCCAACATCCTTGATGATCCTGCTTCATTAAAATCTAAAAATTCAGTCTCACCTGCATCTTTTCATAAAACTTAGTACTCTACATGCATACAGTACTAGTAATATGCATAACCAATGTAGTAAGTACCAAAGGCCCTCCTTCACAACTATTTTAATCCAATTAGTATTATTTACCAGCCATCATTGTCACCCATTCTGTTTTCTTTGCCTGACAGTCCAATTGAAAAAAAATATAATTTTCTTGCTTCCTGCTCGTGATTTAAAATATAATTTTCTTGCTTCCTGCTCGTGATTTTTGTATGTATAAGAGCACTATGGAAAACTAACCATACCCGTTATATAATAAAGAGCAACAAACCAGATCTTATTTCTTTATATATATACTCTGGAATCTAATAAAAATTGTACCTTATAAAAAATTATCTAATTCAAATTTTCAAAGCTCAATACACTTCTATTCCCAACTTCTGGCCTAAGGACATCCTCTTTTTACCTTACTTTTATTGAAACACTGACTTCAATCCTTCAATTTGACAGTGTGCTCTTTCAAAATTTAAGAAAGCACACTACTCTAACTTCCTATCTTAAGTAAGTTGTCAGAAACTTCAATTTGGTAGTGTGCTCTCTTAGACATCTCATTCAAGAAAGAGGACTGCTCAAACTTCTCAACTAAATTTACATTAGAAGTCATAAGAAAATAGCTTAATTTTAATTTGGTTATATTCTCTCACACAATAAATTCCACTCCTGAAACCTGCATGATCATCACTTTACCAAAGATGTTCTGTATCGCTCATTCCTTACCCCCTAAACCATGTATTTTACAACCTCTCCTTCAAAACTTTATTAAATGTTCATCTCTTAGAACTTGGATCAAATACCCTTCCCTTTAAACTACTAAATGCCCTTCTGTTCCTTGAATCTTACAACCTTCCCTTTAATTAACAAAACTAAACTTATGTGAGGCTGAATGGTGGTCAATGCTGTTTTAATTATATACATAAATATATTTTTCAAGTGATTGAATTACAATTTTGTAATTTATAACACATCTAAAAGTAATCAATAGTCTATTTCTAATTTAATAAAGTCAAATACAGAGCACAACAATATTATATCACAAATTCAAGTAATTTGTATTTCTCCTTGCTATACAAACTCAAGTACTTTAAGAGATACTTTTAGCTATGTTTCCAATCCTCCAACTATGACCTAAAACTCAATCAATGAGGTGGTAGGGCTGTGCTTCTGTTGTAGACAGACGGTTATAGAGGAAACTATATCCCACATCTTCAACATATGACTAAACCAGTGTTGGGTTTACCTTTTAATTCATCCACTCGTCAGTATGGTAGCCTACCTCTAACATTTTGATCACTGCACTCCAAGGAAGAAATAAGGCTAGACATTCTTTCTTTCATCCTAAACTGACTTGACAACTTTTTTGGATGCAATGCCTATATTCCAGTAAGCTTGGTATGCTACACTATCAGCTAAACTGATACCACATACCCTAAAAATGTATTGCGACTTGTGGGTGCATTCCTGTTAATAGTTGGCTGTGAAGGTTGTCTGGCTTTTCCAGACCCCTGCCTTCAAGACTTGGCTCACTGACAGGTTCTTCCTAATGGCTGACGTTGCACCTACTGCTCTGACCTCTTAAGCATGAGCCTTTACTAGGGGAGTTCACTGTTTAAAGATCAGAAATTTGAATTGGAAGACCTTCCCAGGATCTGGTAATATGCATCTTTCATGACCAGAACATATATTCTCTCTGATAGCCACTCTTAAAACACTTTGTCTCCATCTTGAATGGAATTTGTAGTACAATCTCAGAGCTTAATTACTGGTCTCCGATCTTCAGTTGACTTTTCTACTAAGAACAATTATCTTTAGAAACCTGGAGACCTATTCAGGGCAACTTTTGGACTTCTGCCCGAAGAATCATGCTTTTTGTGAAATCGGATGGCATGTCGAAAACTTTGTTGTCAGAGTCCAAGTAAGGGGGGGGGTCTGAGAGACTGCATCCACATCTGAGGAACTCCACTCTCCAGCACTCTGACCTATGGTACTGCCCCTTTGTCCACCAGCTTGCTAATCATACCTTAACTTGTGGCGGCTGCAGGAGGGGTTTGCCTTCTCTAATACGTTCTAGCTCCCCTTCTGGGCTGGACAAAGCAGGGTCAAAAAGGTTGTGCTGAATCTGTACTGCTTTTAACAGATTGAATTGTTGGTTTAGATGCTCTAGCTTTCTGAGCCATAGGGGTCTTCTTAGCCTTATTGTTGGGAATTGGTCCTCATGCTCCAGTGATGGGACAGTGAAAAAGCAATTCCCGGCCGGACTTTCTCCACTTCTCCACCGTTTCTTTTACTACTTTGTGTGGCAAAAGAGCCAAGCTCTGGCTAATCAGGGTGTTTATTAACACCATACTATCCCATTGACTAATTTAAAAGCTCCGGAATCTCTCTTTTTATAGAACCAATTAGTACTGTACAATGGTTGGCTTTGCTCTGGACAGAACTAGGTCTGTGAATTGCTGTTGCTTCTCCAATTTGGACAGATCATGAGAGAAAGTGAAGAAGGCCACCTTTTTTAACCAGTAGTCGAGCCATTGCCGTAGCCTCCATATTCGCATACTCAGATGCTGAGATGGTAGATTGAGACTATTGTATCTATTGACCTACTCGGTGTTATGGTTATGCCTGCTGCGTCTACTGGAAGAATAGGACTGAATTAGAATGGCGAGGTTAATTTTCTCAATGAACATCTCGCACAACGAAGAGTTTCATTGGCCAGAGACTTTGTGCTTCCCTTGCCAATTCTGACCAGATTAGTTCCAAAGCTAGTTTTGACCCACATTGGGAGCAAAAAGCTTCTTGATATAAAGTTTTTCTTAATTCTCTGGTGATCTGTTTGTTTCTCCCAGGTTAATGATCTCCCCGAGGGCAAAAAAACTTTAAAATGGCTAATTTGGACGATGGGGGGGCTGCAGTGTAAATTGCTTCTAATAATTCCTTCCCCCCACCAGGGGAAGAGCTTGAGAATCTTCTCAATTTGAGGAAGGTTGGCAAGATCTTGAAGTATTCTTTTCTGGACCTAGTACTCAACCTGGGTGGTACTCCAGAATTTCTTCTTGGATTGGAGAGTCTCTTGCCAGCATCGAGGTCCTTCTTGTTCCCGTGCAAGCTGTGGGTGACGAAGCAGACGTTTGCATCTTTGAAGCTCTACTCTACGGACTAGAGTCCTTGAGCTGTTCAATACCTGACGACAATCTGGCAGTGAGACCTATGGGAGCTCGAAAGTGGTTTTCTGGGGATCTTTCTCTCCCAACTGGATTTCCTAACCTAAAGTTCATGTCTTGACTGAGAACGAGTGCCCCTTAATAGGGGTTTCCCAGTTGTATGCTGCATCATGTCTGGATGATAATGCCTAAACTGGTGATTCAATAGGCGAGTGCACTCTACAGAGAGCACCTGTGTGCAGATGTGCACGTACAAACAGAAGAGTTTGCACTACCTAGGAAGTATGTAAGTCTTAAGACTTTTCTTACCTCGAAGGATGTATATCCTTAGGTGAGCATGAGCAATACAGTACTATTGCACATGAGAACTTTCCCCAAAGAGAAATGTGCAATTACAGTAGAGCATCCATGAATTGAAGAATACAGGCGATCAAGAAAACATGCTTGCATGCAACTAGACAAATGGTTTCAAGCACCTAAGTATTTCTAGAAGTAGCAGGAGTGTGTGCATCCTAACGTAAGGGAGCTCTTGAGTCAAAGGATAATGCGTATGAACACGTTTTGTGCTGTCCATATAGAGGTAGTTTATAAACTTCAACAAAGACAATCCATGTCTAATAGGCTTGCTATTGCAGAGATCTTAGCTTAATTCACCTTAGTAAGATGTAGTAGTAAGCAGCCACAAAAATTGCTACCCGAAGGACTGAGAATTCACCTCAATACTAACCAAAGATTTAGTAGGAAGTAGCTTCAATAAATTTTCTGAGATTTTTTTTTATTGCTTTGTCAAAATACATACATACATCATACATGAGGGTATTTTTGCACATGTCCACTGGGCTATCCACACATTTATTACTTTAGGGAGGCATATGGGGAAGAGACCATCTTCAAAGAAGAAACCGGAGTAAGCTTTAAAAAGCTTTAAAAATGCATTGGCATACTGTACACTACTTTGGCCTGGTTAAATCTGCAGATGAAAAAGGATTTAAGTATAAAAAATCAATAGCAAACTAGAAAAGCACTCCCAAGAGTACCTACCTCCACCACGGCAACTTATTTCTCGAAACCAGCTTTCCTTTCCCCGAATCAATTTAGAGTCACCGTATCTGAAGTCTGTGAGACAACCATGTCTCCCTCTCTAATGGAAGACAGTACAAACTGTACTGTTTTGGTGAGGTTGGATGATTTATCTTGAATTCTATAGGTAACTGAGATAGGGTGGTCAGCAGTACTGAAAAGGTAGTGGGGACAGCGGTACTGAAAAGATAGCAAGTAACCATCTATGGAATTCTATCGATAACCGAGATGATGGGGTTTCCTGGAAGCCACTCAGGTGCTATTGAACCCCCAGAAAGAGGTGGTGTCAAAAGGAGCCCTCTACTTAAGACAACGGCTGGCTTTCCTGGACTTCTTTGACCACTTCCTCTTTTTTCCTTCATCTTAGAACAGCCAGAATCAGAGCTGGAAGATGAAGAGGAGGAAGAACCACATGTATGACTCTTCCTATTTTTGGCTCTCACTCCAGTCTCTGCAAACAGATGGGTTGAGGTCTGAGCAATCGGCAATGACGATGCTCCCTCAGGGTGAGAAACAAGAGCCACAACACTGACAGACTCACAAGGGAAAGGAAAAGCACACTCACAGGGCACTGTGACCCCTCTCTGGAGGCATAACCAGACTGAGGGAGCAGGTAATCCCTAGACAGGGAAATGGGAGGGATACACAGGGGCTAGGTCAGGGATGGGGTAACTCTACGGACAGGGTAAAGCTCACTTTGGCCTTGTAGACCTTCTTACGACCAATTTCAAGGCCAACACCTCCCAGTGATGACACCATTTCCCCCAGCATAGGAGCCACTTTACAGGTCCCAAAGTTATTTTGGGGTTTGGACGGAGCCACTGGTGTCCCTGACAATTGTGGCACCACCCTGCCTTTCCTCACTGGTGTCACTTGGTTCACAGGGGCACATGCAGAACCAAGGGAAAAGTAGTCTTAGCTACAAGCCCTCTCAACAAAGTCATGGATGGACTACCTGAAAGAACTTAAGAACCCCAACCCTTAGAAGCATTTCCAAAGGGATGTGGCAAACACTGGCGGTATCTCGCACACCACCAAAACCTAAAAAGCATGTTGATACAGATCTTAGTGCTCCTGATGCATATTTCCTGGGGTCAAAGCCAGGAGCATATACACACAGGGGCAGTGGAAACAGTTGCACCCCCTTAAGTCGTCTTCAGTGTCTCCTTGGATGTTGCTAAGACAGACCCTGGAGAAGGGTTAGCTGCTTCTTTCCCTTCAGGGCATATACCAGCCACTGCGCAGGAGGCTACTACCTTTATTTGACACATAGGGATGTTTGTAAACATTAAGGGACCCTGCAAGACAGAAATGTAGCTTTACAGTCGCTTTACTCACCAACTGGTTGCAGCGACCACCCTTCTTTCGGCAATTACAAACATCCTGTTTCACTTCCAATAGCTAAAGTCAACACCCCATTCACTTTCTACAATATAAAAGAAATAAGGCACTGGCAGTACTTGCGTACTTGATACCAGCCGAATCAAAAGTGAAGCTATTCCAGCTGGGAAAGGGTTTAGGCTCTTTGCCTGCTCCCTTCACTAGCTGAATAAAGACTCATCATCCAAGTTTTAACGACCGTCTCCAGTTCACGCTGAATCAATCTTTAATTAAAGGATAAGGGATTGTATGTCATGTAGGAACAAGTAATTTTATCCTATGTCAATTTCTAGTTAGACAAAAAGTTCTACCAATGGTGAGCTTCTACACAATTTCCTAATATAAAAATATTCTCCAGCTTGAAGTATCCATCCTGTAAAAGGAACATGAATCAAGAAAAATATTGGGTTATTTTGTGATATGTGCAAGAAAGAAATTAGGGCCCTGAAATATTTTATACCTTCCAACATGATAGTGTTAGCTTTACCAATACAGTACCTTGTCAGAAAATTAATTAAATCCTTAATTCTTTCATAAAGTTCTACAAAATCCAGTGACCATTCATAAATCAAATATATCTAGATAGACAAAATATGGCATTAATGATTACCTAATGAATAATAAAACATTCACCTCAACATATGTACAATACACCTTGGTTTTGTTATAGTCAATATCCAAAAATATGCATTAATAACAGCAATTTTTTTATCTGTCAAAACCATGTAGGATAATTTCTGATATCTTTATGACAATAGTTTTAGTATATGTAGGTGAAAAACCAATAGATTATTCACATATCTTAATGCTCAAGCATTCAAGTTCGTTGAAAAAGGGACTCTACTTTGTGTAAAATATAATGTACTGTACAATTTCTGTGCACACTTATATGTTTGTAGGGTATTTGTTTACAAGACCACGCTCTCCGTATATTGCCAAATTATGCAAAGCTATTGTTTTCCTCTACTTTTTTATAATTTAAAACCATTGGCCCCATGGGAAACAAATTGAAATTATAAAAAACTATAGAATAAAAAAACCCTACTCTGGTTTCCTCACTAAACGACCTGGAACAGATATCGTCAACATAGTTGACCAAACTGAAGTTTGTGATGCTAGTGTACATTTGATGTATATTCAAAATATATACTAAATTAAAAATGGAGTGGTTACTCAAAACTATCACTAATGACACTTGTGAGTAATTACTCCATTTTTAATCGAGTATATATTTTCAATACATATCTAATGTACGCTGGCATCACAAACTTCTGTTTGGTTGACTATGTTGACAATGTCAGTTCCAGGTCGTTTAGTTAGGAAACCAGGCTAGTTTTTTATATAATTTTATTGTTTTTATAATTCTCACTTGTTTCCCATGTCGCAAATTGTTTTAAATTTTGAATAATTAATAAAGGAAAACAATAGCTTTGCATATTTTGGCAGTATATGGAGTGTGGTCTTGTAAACAAATACCATTTTTACAAAGCAGATATTTTCCCTACACTTATCCATCATGTCAAACCCAATGACAGTCATAATTGTCTAAACATAGGTCAATGTTAAAGTTAGAAACAGACAAAGTAGATTTAGTAGTGACCAAGTACTCATACCTGGTCCAACAAATGGATAGCAAGTACCGACCTCATTCTACATTGAGGAATATTGGATTTTATATTGCTAGAATGACAAGATAGGAAGAAAGCAATGTAAATTTATATTATTGATAGGTTTGTATCAGTACAGTAAATGTTGTAAAACTTAATTACTTGATAGCAAACACGTTACTCATATCAAGGGTGACCATTTTAAGAACCAGTATTTTTTGGATCTTGGAAATGGAGTAAGTCAAGAACCAGTGTCGATTATACTTTCATAAGATACTACGAGTAAACACAAAATATGAGATGGTTTTGCACTTATTTATCTGACATCATAGATACTGAGACATAACAATCTAAAGCCTAGAACATGGAGTCTCTTGAGAAGGATGATGCAACACCTCAAGGTAAAAGGTGATAAAGGTTACTTCACAATAAATAACACACACCTGCATTTAGGAATGCCAAAACCCTTCAGACCCTTTACAAATCTTGGAGTAAGGAAGATATAGACCAGTCTCTTAATCTGAAATGCCAGTAAATACTTAAAATTTCCAAATCCTCACTTTTCAAGCATCAGAGGGCCTGTAAAACCAGCTTCATGTAACAAAGATGGTTTAATTAACTGACTGACATAGCCTGGCTTGAGAGCTTGCCTGCTGCCACAGGTTTTTGATTATGGTAGACAGACTCCCATCTCTTTCTGCTGGAGAACACACAAAGTCAAAATGTTGACCTTCCCTAGACATACAGCATTCTTGGATACAATAAAATCATAATTTTGCCTGCTAATCTGCCATGGTAGACCAAAGTGGGTATGTCCACCCTTTCCCAACAAGCAATGGAACTTTCTACAACCATCATAGAATGAGGAATGACCTGAAGTTCCTTTCACTGTGGATTGTGTTACTGCTCATATCAAATAAAATCTTGTGCCTGTGGATTGTGTTACAGCTCATACCAAATAAAATCTTGTGCATGATCTTTTAGGTTTCAGATCAAATACCATCTTACGGTCACTTTGAACTAAATCCCTCCAGCAAAATCTACAATCCACTACTTAAAATGAGGATGCGGAGCATGTTCGACCGCATTCACCCAGAGACATGTCTGAAGTTTGCCTTCCTAGGCTAAAGGAAATATGTTATTTTCATTAGTAAAATAAATTTTTGAATATACTTACCCGATAATCATGTAGCTGTCAACTCCGTTGCCCGACAGAATTCTACGGAAGGGATACGCCAGCGATCGCTATACAAGAGGGGGGTGTACTCACAAGCGCCACCTGTGGCCAGGTACTGCAGTACTTCTTGTTGACACCACTTCAATTTTTCCTCGGTCCACTGGTTCTATGGGGAGGAAGGGTGGGTCAATTAAATCATGATTATCGGGTAAGTATATTCAAAAATTTATTTTACTAATGAAAATAACATTTTTCAATATTAAACTTACCCGATAATCATGTAGCTGATTCACACCCAGGGAGGTGGGTGAAAACCAGTGTACATGTATATCAAGAAGCTAAGTATCCCGTATTTCATATTATCAGTTATTCAAAATAACAATGAAATTACAAGTACCTGGTAAGGAAGTCGACTTGAGCCATTACTCTGCCTTAAATAAGTTCGTCTTCCTTACTGAGCGCAGCGTTCCTCTTAGGAGGCTGAACAACTCTAAGGTGCTGAAGTATCAAGGGCTGCAACCCATACTAAAGGACCTCATCACAACCTTTAACCTCGGCGCTTCTCAAGAAAGAATTGACCACCCGCCAAATCAACAAGGATGTGGAAGGCTTCTTAGCCGACCGTACAACCCATAAAAAGTATTCAAGAGAAAGGTTAAAAGGTTATGGGATTATGGGAATGTAGTGGCTGAGCCCTCGCCTACTACTGCATTCGTTGCTACGAATGGTCCCAGGGTGTAGCAGTACTCGTAAAGAGACTGGACATCTTTGAGATAGAATGATGCGAACACTGACTTGCTTCTCCAATAGGTTGCATCCATAACACTCTGCAGAGAATGGCTCTGTTTGAAGGCCACTGAAGTAGCCACAGCTCTCACTTCATGTGTCCTTACCTTCAGCAAAGCAAGGTCTTCTTCCTTCAGATGAGAATGTGCTTCTCTAATCAGAAGCCTGAATAGTAAGAAACTGAGTTCTTAGAACTTGGAAAAGAAGGTTTCTTGATAGCACACCATAAGGCTTCTGATTGTCCTCGTAAAGGTTAAGACCTTTTTAGATAGTACCTAAGAGCTCTAACTGGGCAAAGTACTCTCTCCAGTTCATTCCCCACCAAGTTGGACAGGCTTGGGATCTCGAACGACTTAGGCCAAGGATGTGAAGGAAGCTCGTTTAGCAAAAACCGAGCTGCAAGGAACATGTAGCCGTTTCAGATGTGAAAACAATGATCCTGCTGAAGGTGTGGATCTCACTTACTCTTTTAGCTGTTGTCAAGCACACGAGGAAAATAGAGTTTTTAATGTGAGGTCCTAAAAAGAGGCTGATTGGAGAGGTTCAAATCTTGATGACATAAGGAACCTTAGGACCACGTCTAGATTCCAGCCTGGAGTGGACAACCGACGTTCCTTTGAGGTCTCAAAAGACCTAGGGAGGTCCTGTAGATCTTTGTTGGTGGAAAGATCCAAGCCTCTGTGGCGGAAAACCGCTGCCAACATACTTCTGTAACCCTTGATCGTAGGAGCTGAAAGGGATCTTACTTTCCTTAGATATAACAGGAAGTCAGCAATCTGGGTTACAGTGGTACTGGTTGAGGAAACTGCATTGGTCTTGTACCAGCTACGGAAGACTTCCCCTTGAGACTGATAGATTCTGAGAGTGGATGTTCTCCTTGCTTTGGCAATCGCTCTGGCTGCCTCCTTCGAAAAGCCCCTAGCTCTTGAGAGTCTTTCGAAAGTCTGAAGGCAGTCAGATGAAGAGCGTGGAGGTTTGGGTGTACCTTCTTTACGTGAGGTAGACGTAGAAGGTTCACTCCTAGAGGAAGAGTCCTGGGAATGTCGACCAGCCATTGCAGTACCTCTAAGAACCATTCTCTCGCGGGCCAGAGCGGAGCCAACCAACGTCAGCCGTGTCCCTTTGCGAGAGGAGAACTTCTGAAGTACCCTGTTGACAATCTTGAACGGCGGGAATGCATACAGGTCGAGAAGGAACCAATCCAGCAGAAAAGCATCCACGTGAACTGCTGCTGGGTCTGGAATCGGAGAACAATACAACAGGAGTCTCTAGGTTATCGAGGTAGCGAACAGATCTATGGTTGGCTGACCCCACAGGGCCCAAAGTCTGCTGCAAACATTCTTGTGAAGGGTCCACTCTGTGGGGATGACCTGACCCTTCCGGCTGAGGTGATCTGCCATGACATTCATACCGCCCTGATTGAAACTCGTTACCAGCGTGAGCTTTCGATCTTTAGACCAGATGAGGAGGTCCCTTGCGATCTAGAACAACTTCACGAAAGAGTCCCTCCCTGCTTGAAGATGTAAGCCAGGGCTGTGGTGTTGTCAGAGTCCACCTCCACCACTTTGTTAAGCTGGAGGGACTTGAAGTTTATCAAGGCCAGAAGAACCGCCAACAACAACTTGCAATTGATGTGAAGTGTCCTTTGTTCCTGATTCCATGTTCCCGAGCATTCCTGTCCGTCCAAAGTCGCACCCCAGCCCGTGTCTGATGCGTCCGAGAGGAGAAGGCGGTCGGGTTTCTGAACAGCCAAAGATAGACTTCCTTGAGAAGAAAGCTGTTCTTACACCACGCGAGAGAAGACCTCCTCTCTTCGGAAACAGGAACTGAGACCGTCTCTAGCGTCATGTCCTTTATCCAGTGAGCAGCTAGATGATACTGAAGGGGGGGAGGTGGAGTCTCCCTAACACGATGAACAGGGCCAGCGATGAAAGTGTCCCTGTTAGACTCATCCACTACCTGACTGAGCATCGGTTCCTTCTCAGCATGCTCTGGATGCATTCTAGGGCTTGGAAGATCCTTGGGGCCGACGGAAAAGCCCGAAAAGCTCGACTCTGAAGATCCATACCCAGGGAGACAATGGTCTGGGATGGGACGAGCTGAGACTCCTCAAAATTGACCAGGAGGCCCAGTTCCTTGGTCAGATCCATAGTCCATCTGAGAATCTCCAGACAGCGACGACTTGTGGGAGCTCTTAAAAGCCAGTCGTCTGACGGAGCCGGACACAAGATCATGGTACTGCTGCACAGTCTGTGAACTGTCAACCATGGGGAAGCGAGGAAGTACAGTGACAACCCGAAGCTGTCTAGACTGTCTGGGTCGTACAGACAACTCCTTATCGGGTTGCTGAGGTTGCCGCACTGCGTCACAACAAGTCACTTCTGCTGGTTGTTGAACGTCTTCCCAGTGACACACTGACTCCGTAAACAAAAAAATCCTCTAACAAGGACTAAGCTTGGACTGCATGTCTTGCAACACAGCTCAAGGTCTATGGGAGCAGGTGTGGTAACAGACGGGGTTAGCGACTGAAGTGGAACCATTACCTTCCCTGGGAGCATGTTATGCTTAAATAAAAGTCCATAGGAGGCTAAGCAGCTAAAGGCTCCTCTCCAAATGACAGAGTCCTCAAGGGAATATCAGAAGGAGGGAGAAAAGCACTTTCTCATCTACAGGGACCATATCCGAGAAAAGCTAAGTTCTCTCAGTGAGGGTTTCACTGGAGCAAAAGCAGCAGACTAGAAGGCAACGTTATGAAACTGCTTGACAGTCTAGTGAGTTGGCAACAACCAAAGATGTGTGACTGAGAAGCATGCGGTAAGGTATGCAGAGCATGTTGTATGCAGAGCATGCTGTATGCAGAGCATGCTGTATGCAGAGCATGCTGTATGTAGAGCATGCTGTAAGGTAAGCAGAGCGTGTTGCATGGCGTGTAACATTTCTCAGAAATTCCATGACCAGTGCTAGAGTGAGTAATATCGCATTACCGTCCATTGAAAGTGCACGTGCCGAGGGAATTGATTAAGACTGTTTTGTTGATGAATTTGATAGCCGGCATGATAATCGTAGAATTAAGCTACACTAAATGTACTATAATCTACTTCACCTCAGGAAAGGGAAACTCGCCCTGTTGGCAACACTGCATTACTTCATGCATGCTTGCATGGGGTTTAATATCAACATAATATTACCTTACATTCATAACTCATGATTCATTTGTTTAGAAGATATTTTTGCCATATTTTGCGATTTGTTAAAAATATATTGCAAGGAATACATATATATTTTTATATAAGTAATACAAATAACCTCCATTATCATAATGTTTGTGTAGGCATACATGTATATGATTACAAATGCAAGTTATGAAAGTAATGAGGTGTTATTATTGTCATTTGTTATTCCCAAGTTGAATGGGAAGAAGCTCAAGTTGAGGAAAAAATGGCAGATGCATGCGTTGAGGTGGCTGACTCATAGCATGAGGTTGCTGCCTCAAGAGTTGCGCTTGCTGTAAGGATTGCGGATGCGCAGTAGCAGGTTCCTGAGGAACGAGTTAAGGTTCCTGAGGTGTGAGCTGCGAGAGTTGAGGTAGCGGCTGCGCAGAACGCAGTTCTTGTCTCGCGAGTTGAGGTTCCTGAGGTGCTAGCCTAAGGAGTTGAGACTCTTGCCTTGAGGAGGGTTTAGGTCGCTGCAGCGAGTGCTGAGGTGGCTGCCTCATTGATGTTAGAGGTTGTCGTACCTCAAGAGATTGTTGCCTCGCTGGTGGAACCGCAAGCGGAAGCGGAGGAAGTAAGGCATAAGACTCCTGCTCCCATTGCTGAGGTTGCCTTAAGGAAGGTTAAGGTTGCTGCACAACGCTGGTAACTGGCAACTCAGAACGCGGTAAGGTAGCCTGAGGAACCTCAACTTCGTACGCCTGGCAGACTGGACTGCGGTGAGGCGGAGCTCTCGCAGGAGGAGGCGGAGGTTGCTGCACACCGCTGGTAACTGGCAACTCAGAACGCGGTAAGGTAGCCTGAGGAACCTCAACTTCGTACGCCTGGCAGGCTGGACTGCGGAGAGGCGGAGCGTTCGCAGGAGGAGGTGTAACCTTCTCAGCCTGAAACTCACGCATTAAGACCGCAAGCTGCGACTGCATGGACTGCAGCAAAGTCGTCTTGGGATCAACAGACGATAAGGTCTGTTGTGGCATCGCCTTACCTCTCTTAGGAGGTGTGCAGTCACCTGATGACTGAGGAGAGTCAGAGCTAACCCAATGACTGCGTCCGGGTTGTAGAACTCTAACTTCGTACGTCTGGCATAGGTCTGGACTTTACGTTTAAGAGGTCTTGAGACCTGAGACCAGCGTTTTCTCCCCGAAATTTCTTCTGCAGACGAGCAAAATAAGGGCTCAATCGTCTGCGGGTGGGAGTGACGGTCTCTGTAAGACACGCCCGCAACCACCGAGGATACTTCTGTGCGCCGATCAAGGCCTGCCGAACCCTTTTGCCCTTCGACATTGCTTCTCCCCTGGGCTTGGGAGCTTGCAAGAGGTCCCGGACTGGGAGGACGACTGGCACGCACAGAAGTACCCTCACGCACAACACTGACACACTTTGCGCTAATCACTTATCACTTTTGATTTTCTGTTTGCACTTATTTCACTGAACTCGAAACTTTAAGTGGTTTGTACCTGAAACACGCAATTCTATCCTTTCTCAAAAGTTAGTAATTGCGAAAACAGAATTACAATGTAACAGAAAAATCTAATGAAAGATAAATAATTCAGTGGCTGGAAAGAGACTAAACACTAGATCAAATAAACTACGTTTAAAATCTCTCACCGCATAAAGCTTGAGAACAAGAAAAAACTCTAGAAACGTTTACCTTCTTCCCCTAAAGAGACTAGGGAGAAGAGCAAAAACGATAACAACGTTACTCGCTTGAACGAAACGTTTATCCTCCTCTTTCTCCCTCCGTCTCTATCTCTCTCTCTCTCTCTTGACTTAGAACCTGAGAGAAGAGCCCAATCATATATATCGTTAAAACATATTATTGTTAAAGGAAAATATTTCCCAAAATGAAAAGTTCCTTTATTAGAATTAAAACCATTAAGTTAAGAAAGAATGAACAAAACGCTAGACACGGTTACTCTTACTGCAACGTGACACCGTGAAAATTCTCTCTCTATCGTAACGATAGAGCGCAAGTTGAACGTTCTGAACGTCAACAACTGCAGAGACAAAACAAAACGTTAGTTCAACTTTGAAAACAGTACGAGACTATCAAAGAAATTCTTTCAAAAACATTAAAATAGCATATGTTAACAGGTAAAACCGAAATGACGGGCTCAATGTTAATTAACTTCGGTACCAAGAAAAGACCGCCTACTATTAGGAAAGGTCGAATATAAACAAATATAAAAATTAATTTTAATAAGTTTATAATAAAAGGAAGTTAATCGAAGAGGCCTATAAAAGGCGGAGAGATATAAAATAAATCTATAACTTTTGTTAAGCAAAATTAAGAAAGAGAGTCTATACTCTCTTAGACACCAACACTTCCGTCTAAGGGAAGGGTCGGCCATTTAAAGGTGAAAGAGAGTTCATACTCTCTTCGTCACCATAATTAATCAAATTAATTCCAAAAGTTAGCTAAGCTAATAATAAAACTTCCTGAATAGCGAAAGCTGAAATCTTAGAGCAATACTTCACCAAAAACCGTGAACAAGACTCCAAAATTATAAGCGTATCCATGAACGTCTTGCCGGAAGCACGACAGAGGAAAAATTGAAGTGGTGTCAACAAGAAGTACTGCAGTACCTGGCCACAGGTGGCGCTTGTGAGTACACCCCCCTCTTGTATAGCGATCGCTGGCGTATCCCTTCCGTAGAATTCTGTCGGGCAACGGAGTTGACAGCTACATGATTATCGGGTAAGTTTAATATTGAAAAAACACAAATACTAAATTGGATTATGTCCAGAAGTGAATTTAGTAGGGCAAGATAACATCAGCTAACTTGGAAGTAAAAAAAAAAAAAAAAAAGGAATAAAAAGGGAGGAAGGACTAAAGGATGGGATTAAACACAAATAAAGAACTGACAGCTACTGTACTTCACAAAGGTACTTCTTAAAATTCGGACAAAGGCAGTATAAATTCAGTAATAAAAGCAAAATTGACAACCAATAGGAAAATTCAAAGATCACAATGATTATGATTGAAATCACAGATAAAGAATCTGGAAAGAAAGAATATTAGCCGATATAGCCTCAGAAGAGCGGGCTACTGGAAACAGCACATATAACGAGAAGGAACTGCGATACCAACACAGGATACAAAACGGGTAGGCAGCACAGCAGCCATCCTTTGATGACTGCTAAAGTAGGGGATACACAAGACCCCGAAGATAGAGATAACGGAAGATATGCACAAAGCATTAAAGCAGTACACGCGTTTGCATATTAGAACAGTCTGTACCTGGTAAGTAGGAGCCAAAAAGGCATGCAACAGTACTGGAGCAATTCAAATTTAGAAAAAATATGACAACAGAAGCAAAAGGGCAGCAGCAGCAAAGTGGGTACCAGTACAGGAGCAATAAATTTGCATGGAAGGTAGTAACACCACAAGCAAGTACCACTTACCGCAGCACCAAGAGGTCTACTTAAAAGAAAAATCAAAACGAAGATGTCACATATTCCCGTCAGCACTGGAAGTAAAGTGGTTTCAGCATCACAGCCAAACCAGCATAAAAATTGAAAAAGCTGTAGGCAACTTGGAGACAGAGGGAAAGGCTGCTTGTAATATTGATCGATGTGGCAGCAACACAACTGTCAGAATCAAAGCAATAGAAAACATAGGCTAGAAGCCGCAGTATTCAGCAGCACACCAATCTCCCACAACAAGACATCAATACAGGAAAAAATGTAGTAGCACAGCAGTCATTAGAATAGTAGCCATTAGCTGTGTAAAAGGTTAACCAGTGGTGACAGACACTATTTGAACAGTTAAAATTGCTAACAAAATAGCAATACCTTGAGCTGATAGTGATACAGAATCAGAAAAGTTAAAACAGTACAGTATATAAAGCTGTAACAGGAAGAGTGATAGTACAGCAATCACTACAGAACTTTCAGCAAAACCTATACAGTAAATGTAACAGCACCCAAAGAAGCCAATCAACAACAGCCACAGAAGAGGGCATATGAAAAAAAAAAAAAAGATAACAAAAGACAAAAATGCATAGTTCACTATTATGACCCATCCACAACATTTGCAACTCGAGCAGCTAAAAGAAGAAAACCAGCAGTTAGTCCATACAAGAATTAAATCAAAACCTAGGCAACAATGAACAAATTAGAAGTAGAATTCTGTCTTATGTCTTTAAACTTGTGTATACAACTGATTAGCAGACTATTGAAAATATCAAGTGTGAAACATGAAAAGCAAAGAGGTTGAGAGACAGTCTCAAGCCATAACGGTATTTCTGAAAATTTGTATTACAATACTCCTAAGCAAACCTAAAATTTTAAGCCTATATACACCAAATACATTAAAATAGCTTGGAAACAAACCATCATTGCAACTAACAATAACAGAAAGCAGAACAAGAAGTTTAATATCAGTCAAGTCATATTTAACTAAGCTTGACCAGTTATTGACTTCTCGATAACATCTAAAAATAAAACTAGTATTATAAACACTAAAAATGGAAGTAAATAATTAATTTACAATAAACTGACACCTAAAACATATTCTCATTTAAGTACAGTATACTAAGGAAAAATATAATGGCTAAATTGATCAAAACATCAAATCAATTAAAACAAATTACAAAACTGACAAAATATTAACCAAACTATGAGAGAATCAAAAAGGTAAATAAATAAGCTGGAATACTTTACCATGAGTTAGCAATAAAACTATCAAAAGTTTAAGCCAAATAATTACTGTACTCACTATGAGGATAAAGAATGAAATCCATATTAAAAGCGCTACTAATTAGATAGTCAAGAAAGCAGAAATGAAAATAACAATGGAATAAATCAATTCCAAAATGCCGAGGCAAAAATGGGGAAAGATCTCTATATTCAGGAAGTAGAAAAGCAACATAAGCCAAATGGATGCTATCATCCAATGGTGCAGTTGCTATGATCCAAAGATATGCCTGTTATTGTCCGATGGTGTGTTAGCTTCCGTGTGACGACGTGGTTGCCATCGCCTGATTGTTTAGGCAAATATACGCACACCCAGTCATCCATAGATCTAATACTGTATTCAAGACTCAAGAATTGCTGTATAAGACAACTGTGACTGCCATTTGGGCTCCTCATAATTGTTGATTTTTTTTTTTTAGTGAACATGTGTACACACATCTGTAATAGTTATAATTAACAATAGTAGAGTACTCTAACAAAAAAAAAATCAATGGGTATTAGTTCTAGAAAGTACACTGTATATGATTTACATGTATACTATATATAGTATTTATCATCCAACTACAAAATACATGAGCAGAAGACATCTATTGGATTACATGTACATAGTAGAGAGAGTACAGCCTATGAATTATTTACACAGCAGCTGAATCTAAGTGTAAAATACAGCTGAAATGAAAACAAATATACAGGTCAACAATAATAAAAAAATACAAGGTAAAGTCTGTAAAACTAAAAGGTTATTTCAAGGGAAAATTTAAAAATATTTATGTAGACTTCCTCAGTCTCTTCCTCAAAATCTTTTGTGCCAGTACAGCCTTCACAAATGGGCAATATGGAGAATTTTAAACTGTACTTGTTTTTCCCAGTCATTATTACACACAAAAAACATTAAACAGAACAAATACAACCTTTTGGAAATTCACATACCTATTATGCTTCTGTTCAACATCATATGGAGAAAATTATAAGATAGTGATTTTCACTAACATTTTTCATTTTCTATCTAAAAACATAATACATTTTCAAAAAAAAAAACAAGGACATACATGTGTTTACATAAAATTGGCTATAATTAAGTATATTTGCCAAGGCTCTGGATAACAATATCTCATGTTACATCAACTTTTACAACCAATGTAACACAAGTCGAGGACTTCCCTAATATGCTGTCGCATTACAATAAATCTAGGTATTCAAAACGATGTCATTCGCAAAAGTTGTTACTGTGTGACTTGGCAAGGAAGAGTTTTAGGACTCCCCGGAATTTCAATGGTTCAATGTTTGTTAATACAAGCTAATTTATTTTTGTATCTCCCTTGATTTCAAAGGTAGTGGGATACGACCATAAGAAACTATTACAGTTATCCCAACAGCTGTTCCAGTTACTAAAGTGGGGTTAAAACTAAAAATCAATTCCTGTCAGTAGTTTGAGCTATATTGGCATGAGTTAGAAGCATGAATAAAAATGAAAAAATAAAGGGCTGATGTTGAAAAATTCTAAACGTTCCTTTTTAAAATTCCCTTATATTTTCCTTTATGCAACTAGAGTAATCCCAACACAAACACTCCTAAAATACAAATACCTTACCATCCCACAATTTTTTAAAGGAATGGTAAGGATTTTGACATGCTAGAAACTAACATAATGGAAAGAGGGCTGCAAATATGACTAAGATTCAAATTTACCAAACCCAAGATGTTAAGATATAAATACAAGTGTTTGCATCTTTGGCTTGTATTATTCAAATAAATCTAGAAATGGCTACTGTATACTCTACTATGATAAATTTATTCAAGTTATAGTCATGACTATTGCTAATGGTACATGTTACGACGGCCAATAAGGAATTTCCTAATCCCCCCCTACAAACTTCAAATGAATGCTAGTTGAAAGTGTTCTCTTTTGAAAGAGGATAAAAGTGATAAACTAGCTTTAAGGGTGAATAGCAAAACAGTTTAAAAATTACTCATTAGCACCAGAATAAAGGTACAGGTATTGTTGTTACACAATTTCCTAGAAACTGAACATGTATACATAATCAGCACCTAAACCTCTCCTCAGCGAGTAGACAGACCTATAAGCACCCCAGGTAACCTCATTCCCTGTACTGAGAGAGTAAAGTCATGTGGCCCATGAATTCTTTTATGACGTGTAGGATTCGACCACAGAATTAAAGAATAGCGAGTCCCTAGCACTATCACAATGTCAAATATATCCTAGAAAGAAATTTAAACCAAAGGAAGTAAAATTATTGAGAATGAGGACTCGCATTTTCAATTACAACTGAAAAATAACACTATTTGACCTTAAAAAGACTTAATGTAGATATTTTAAAAGAATCTGTGCATGATAAAAGAGAGGAAGTGAGGAAAAGTAGGGTAACTTTCCAAGTATAACTTGGGAACATAAATAGTTGGCTGCCCTCGAATCAACACGATTGTCCGGACTAAATAATTCTTCCTTGTTTAAACCAGGAGTTCATTCACTCACTGTCTAAAGGAAAAGGTAGCCCTTTTGGTGGTTTTCACAATAAAGTCGACAATGAGACTTATCGTTCTCTTTGACTGGAGCCAAACTGACCACTTTAGACTTTGTCCTCGAAAATTACTTGAATTTGATATTTATGAAGGTACTGTATATATGAAAATTAAATTTTTGTTTTGCAAGTTAGCTGGAAAAAATTTTGGGGGGAGGGAACTTGTTGGGAATTACTAATGTTCATCTATTACGTAAATGAGGCTGGTAGATTTAACCTTGCTGATCAATGACAAATTTCTATGATTCTCCCATCTTCAGTTTCTGCCTATCAGTAAGCAAAACTCTTGAATGCCTATGCCGCAAGTTGATATGTGTTACCTAATTTGCAATATGACCTTTGCAAGGACTTAGAGTGCTGGTGACACTTCTTTCAATCTACAGTGTCATACAGAAATCCTGCAGCCTGGTAATAACATTTATATGTCTGGTCTTAACATCATTGCTCCTTTTGAATGAGTCATGAACCGATGTTTTCAAACTAAAGACACATGGAAATTAGTGGGTACTTAATTTTTAGTATGTTATTGATGATGTATTTTACTTCCTGCACAAATGTAACCTCTAACCTAACATCTAATAATTCTGTTAGAATTTAGTGTAGTACTGTAGTAAACAAATTTTCATAATGAAGTCCTAGGGAAAAACTTGACACAAGGAACAGCCTTTTTGTCAATCGTTTAGATCTACAGCAGTCTTAAGAGGGAAAATCTTAAGTGCAAGAGACTAATTATGTAACATTGATGGACCTTTGATTGATAACATTTTTAAAAATATCAACATTATAGGATGAATAAATGGTAGAGTTCATCAAATAAAATTAAAGACAGGAATTAAAACTATTGAAACTGAATTATGTAAACACAAAACTATATAAGAAATACAATCCACATAAAAAGAAAGGGTTTAGGCTCAATTTATGAGATGTCAACAAAGAAATACAAGAGTCCAAAGGGTTAAAGGCCTTTGGCATAAGACTTTTCCAACTTGAGATGTGCAGTCACATAAACATGACTTTTGTATTAGTTCAGGACTCAACAGTAGAAACCTACACATGTTTTACTATGAAGTCCAAAACTTCAGGATTATGACAAATACACTGAACCGTATTTTATACAATTAAACTTTTACCAATTGACATCCATATGACAAAAGGTCAAAACAAGATATCCCAGAGATAACAGAAATACGTAACAGGGTTGCATTTCAACAGATGCAAAGTCACTCTAAAGTTTACCATGAACAGCATGATTGCCTATAAACCACTCTCAGCAACAATGCAAGAAACTAGTTCTCATAGACTCTAGTACATACCTAAAGAAAGGTAATACTGCAAAGTTTGGAGCTATGACAAAACTAATGCAACTCAATATGTCACATAAGATGATTCCATGGTTTTGATTCAATGCTTATGACCAGTGATCAAAAGACAGGAAACAAAACTGTTAGTTAGAGAAAAGTAGCCTGAGATATTGAGCTGCACCTAATGCCCTTATTTCTTCATCATCATATATTGTGCATTAACATACTAGAATATTGAACAAATCTAGTGTTATACTGTGCAGTCAACAAACATCTGACCAACAACCTGAATAACTGTACTGTACAGAAAGTTGTGCACTTACTTTAAAATTCATTTTATTTGACTAGAATGCATTAAAATATCAATCATCAGGCAGGGGAGTTACTTCTAGTGTACACATACAACAATAAAGGACACCCCAGCTATTTTCAGAGCTAAACGCTGACACAATAGGAATATAGTACAAAGAAACCTAAGAACCACATATCATTCATAATAACAAATAAGTTTGATGAGAGAAATTTAGTGGATACTGAACCATGACACTGCAATAAAGATGATTTCTTCATTTTGCTCACAGGTCTACCACTCCAGCTTCCATGTCTGCATTATAGCCAATTGGGCAGCATGGAAATCTATAATTAGCAACGCCATAGTTGCCTCCCTCTTAAGAGATTCTTTACTTTACATGATGGTACTGAAGTGTCTATAATTTGGAACAATAAATTTAGAAGTCTTACAACTTTACTGGCAGTCAAAAAATATTTCATTCAAGATACCCGAGTTTGCACAAAGTATATATATTTTGCCATATGCACAGACAGGGCATAAGTATATAATGTACTGTACTTCTTGAACTCCCAATATTTTGAGTTACTATAGTAAATGACCAACACCAGAAAAACTGTAGGTTCAAACTGTTAACATTATGTATTTAGTTTATCCTTTTGGCCTTTCCCTGTGAATTACACATAGAAGTGGGAAAAGATGTAGACAAAGAAGAAGATCCTGTTTTCTGTCTTTAGAATTATATATAGAATGCTAAATTCCATTTTCTTTACTATTTCATACTGTGAAACTGTACCTAATTCTATTCAATATTTTTAAGTACTTTTACCAATGAAGTACACTGTACTGTACTTCTTTACGCTTCCTTGCTTTCTCTAAATTTCTTGACTAATATGAGATATTTACATACAGCCGTCACTTTTCTCAAAAATTCTTTACTTATCGGTGTGATTGACAGACAACTAATAATGGGTTGTTATGAGACTACAGTAACGATGAAAGCAAATGAAATTAATGGTTCTAATTCAGAATTGATTTAAATAAGTTTCCTAAATCCCTAACCTAATAGATATGAATACAAATGCTTCATTATAATCTTGTACATGCAAACACTAAAACTTCATTTACTAAATACTACTGTGACTTCACACTGATTATTTGGTTTAGTATAGAGACTTGAATTCTTCAAGCTTTACAATAAAGTTAGAACCAATCACATACAATACTGTTAAGTTACATGCTTAGAAAATATTAAATATCACATTACAATGTGAATCAATTCTAGCCCTGGACTGATAAATATATCTATCATTGATTTCTAATTCACTCAGAATGGAAAGTTTAATGTTTTTAACTCATAGATATGGTATCATTAAATACATTAGATCTTCATTAAAACTTTCAAATATACTATTCTGATAATTACTTTTTCAGCTTTTGACATTTATGCACATTATGATGGGAAAACTATCTAACCCTTTGGGTGCTATTGAACGTATTCTACGTCTGCATATTTCTACTCCCTTCAATACCATTGAATGTATTTCATATCTAGTTATCACCAGTTTTTGGCTTTTCTATTTATTTACATACATGAAAATATGTAAAATTGTATATCAATAAGAAGGAAATTTATTCAGATATGACAGAAAAAATTGTAAAAACCTTTCAGTTTCTATGCCAAGTAAAATGTCAAAAGGAAAAAAAAAAAAAAAAAAAGGTTGGGATTTGGCATTCAAGGGGTAAAGCAATAGCATTGCTAATCACACGCAAATGATAGTTCTTATGCCAACATTTATATAAAAATGTATATTCCATTTCAATATACCATATTTATCACTTAATTCTATCATCCAGTACACAATATTTACCACTACAGCATTGATATAACTAAGAAGCTATCTACACCATCAGCCACATTTTTTTTCCCCATTCATAAAATGAGTGGGTGACAACTCATGCCTCCACAGACTGGTAAACAAATCAAAACTAAAAATATAGCGCAGTTATGTAAGCCATATTTTTGGGGTACAATGCTACCATATGTTCAAGGTGAAAACTGGACTAAGTGGTCTGGTTACACAACTCGTGATGGTAGCAACTGGAATTCACGAAATTTTAAAGAAAAATAAATAGTGTCAACAACCAAATGCCCTAAACCTTAAAAACACTATTAAAAAGAAATAGGCTCCCTAAAAACAACCAACTAGACAAGATTTTGATATTCATATTGTTTACTCTATAAATTTGTAATTAATTTGTCAGAATTATGTATATTAGATTTATTTGTGATAATGTACTGTAGTGATAATACTGTACATATTTTACAGTAATATATACGACAGGATCAGCGAGTGTTATACTAGATAGGAACAACAGTGTTTCCTTGTCACAGTACATTATTTACCTTCAAGTGTTATGTGCTCGGCAGTCTTACATACACGTACCTGACAGAAATGAGTTCCTACCGTAATACAATACTTATACTGTGTTAGGAACCAAGTAAAAACGATATCAGGTAGTATAGTGGGTTACTCAGTGTATTATTCAACTGTGCAAAGGCAATGGGCAGCAAGTTGTAAGGTTAGGAGTTAACCAACTCTAGGAACGCAATTATGTGAAGATTTTCGCACCTGTCTTTTACCTAAGCCCCCCCCCCCCCCCCCCCAAAAAAAAAAAAATTAAAATAGGCAGTCTGACTACTATACTGTATAATCACCTAAAAATGTCTCAAGCTATTTAAATATTCCCTTATTTGTTGTAAATTTCCAAATTTCACAATAAATCTTCACACTTGTTATAAATTTCCGAAATCCATCATTTACTTGCATTTCACAAATCTTAGGAAATTTTCCAAAAGTTGGTATGATAAATTTATTTTTTCTTGATTCTTCCTTATTTTCTTAACTATCGTATCTACAAATTAATATAATTTTAATTTCTTAGATATGTACTTCATATTAGTATTGTCCGTTGTTTTAGCAAGCATTGTACAAATTAGCCCAGTGGAATTATTTCCATTTGTTGACACTTTACGCAGCATTTGACATGAAAGCACGAACTGTACATTTCCTATTTCCAGCCCCTAAAATACCAAAATCTAGAATTATCCAGTAACTCTGTCTCATATGTTTATAGACTAGGCCATAACAAAAAATGAAACAAGTCCTTAGAAGCATGAGCGTGCGCACGCACACTTACACATGCACACACTATCTCTCTAGATCAGTTTTTGTTCACCGCATGCCTCATACTGTAATTATACATTATAGTAGACTTCTTGTGTCAAGGGAAACTAGCAGATATTTTCTTTACCCTTCTAAATAAGTGCTATTTTTGGTGGACTTATTACGATACTCCCTTCACTCTTAGAGTAAAATAATAAAAAAAAAAATCACAAACAAATCCTATAATTAATTCATGATGGATAGGAAGAATTTTTAAAGGAAAAACTACATGAAAGTGCCATGTTTTCAAGTTTAGTGTAAAATACAATAAAAAAAAAAAATTTGAAAAATTCAATCTGTATTCAGCAGTGAAACAAAAACATTGAAATATATATTATCACAGAATAAGTGTGCATGTACATCCGATGGTGACAAATCTCGTATGCAGCTACAAAGGGAGGATCGAATGCATTGTGTTGAAGGGGTTAATAACCACCATTTAACAAATTTTTTTGTAATTAATGTGAATTAAATCTAGGAGAATCTTCATATCAATACAGTACAGTGTTACTATTATATTATTGAATAATCTCAGACCTTTTAATGGCTTTAAAGTAGGTCAAATATACATACATCAAGCCATAAAAATGTACTGTGTGTGTTAATTCTGATACTGCATAACTACAAGAGCCTAGGATACCAATAAATATGGCCTATTCAAATGTCTTCAAGTTTATTATTTACTTTACTTAGTTAGTTAAATCTAAGAGGACTATACAGTATTCCGGCAAAAGCAGTGATTCAAGCGTAACCTGCCCTGTTTCGGACCCTTAGCTAACTACTCAAGTTTTGCCTAGAGGTTCTCGTACATCACAAAATTCTCAAATACTTAGGCTTGGTAGATTACCATTCAATGATCTTTCTTCTTATATATCAGAATCATGTATTTAAGCCTTTTTGTTTCTGTTATAAGAACTTCCTAGACAAACTGCTTGAGTAAACATGATGCACATAACGTAAACTAGTATACTATACATTAAAGTTCAGCTGTACAACAAATATTTTTCTTGCCTTCTCGAAAAAACATTTTTGCTGGCAACTTTTAAAACTATTCTTCAAGTCGTAATAAAGTTTTTTCCGTCTTAAAAAAAAAGTAACGGTAAATAAGTCTTCATTCAGATATATTTTCTACTTCTGGTCAGTTGAAAAAAAAAAAAAAAAATATTCACATACTGTACGTTTAAGGCATTTAGTGAATAATCCTGGTCTCATCTATCAAGACAACAAATAATTTTGAGGATCATAATTTCATTGATACCCAAAATCCAATAGAACATGCACAATGAAAATGTCCTGAAGTTCCTCACAGGTCCACAATTTGTAAGGATAAATATTTTCAGTCCAAAATCTAAATACTGTACATTCCTATCCAGTCACCAATTCTCAAGAAAAAAAGAATAAAAAATATACACCACAAACACGGAGAAATCAAGTTAGGTATAAGTATGTTCTCCGTTCTATGTATTGAACTATGCAGAGTATCCATGCCTTGGCAAATTGTCTCAAAAACAACCGTATGTCACTCTCAGTTTTTGATCATTGACTGCCAGTATGTTCCTTCATAAACTTAAAATATTGGAATGTATGCAAAATGAAGTGAAGTACTTCAAAACTCAAGACATTCCTTTCTAAACTATACAGTATTAGTTTGATTGAAATGAAAACTTGCAAATTAAATGTTAATCTAAACAAAATTATCATTAGCAAACTATATAATCAAGAATAAGTACTGTTTACCATAATATAAATAGCATATATAAAAAATTATGATCATGACTAGTTAATCTTAGAATGCTACAAAATCTTTGAATAAAATACAGCTAGTTATATTTACAAAAAAAAAAAATAAATAAAATAAAATAAATAAAAATGAAAAAAAAAGAAAAAAAAAGGGATACTTAACCATAGAAAAAAAAAAAAAAAAAAAAAAAACAAGAAACAAAATCTCCCCGGTACAGCAATAACCTTTCCGAATGCAACCACATTGCAATAAAAAAAAATAATAAGGCTACTGATCAATAAGAACTGTTAATTTCTTAGAAAGAAAGTCATACGACTAAAATAACTTTTTTGGCATAATTCCTCCAGGGGAAACAACTATTAACTTTTTCTTCAAGACCCACCAAATTTAGGAAAACTATCCCCAAGAACAAAATATTAAAAAGAAAATAAAAAAGATGAATAATATATAAGGAGCCAGATATATAATGAATAAAATGGGTTATAAAACTTAAGTGAGAAAAATATAGGTTATAAAATTTAAGGTAAAATAATGAACTGAATGAAGGAGTCTATATCTTCTTCAATAAAATCAAGTCAATAACAACTATCCAAATTCATACAAGAAACCCAAGATAGCAAAATTCCATAAAAATTAAAATGCAAGAAACATGGAATTGTTAAGATACATAACATACATATTATAAAAAATAATCATGCAAAATAGGTTAAACAATGTGGAATTAACCATGAGTAACAATGGAAAAAGCTCAAACTTGACATTTTCACAAAAAAGTAACAAAGTTGCATCACCAATACCACTGGAAAGCTATAAAAAGCAGTTTCAAAGAGTCAATGCAACCTTGTTAAAAACAGTGAACAAATCAAAAGGTGGTATACAGAGAAACTTGAAAGACATGCCAATTTTCTGAAAACTATATAAAAAAAATTAATGTACCATTATAAAAGGAAAAATTTCTAGAAAAGTTTTAGCTTACTTCTAACCTAATCTGCAATATAAAATATTACTCTACCTAAAAATTACTGATCATGTGACATATTTACAAAGAAAATCAGGCACCACAACCAAATCTAAGATTTTTTTTCTAAATCATACAAATCTTGTATTGTAAAATATCAAAGCCCTCAGGGAACTCTCACTGCCGCAGCACCTCCATCAATAAAACCTATATATAATCCCTTGCTGGAAATGCAATAGCTTTTCTTTAATCTAATTCAAAAGGCAGTGCCATGCTCTAAACTCGATCACCATCAATTTTTGTATACCACACTGCCTTGACCGCAATTAAAACGTTGAATTTTTACAAAATAAAATATACAATAAAATATTGAAATAATACATCTACAATCAGAAAATCCAACTAAAGTTGTGTTAACTACGACTGTTTTCATATAATCAAAACACACAAAATATCTAAATTCAAATTAATTACAATAATTCTGTTTCAAATTTTCTCCAACTTAGAATACACTACAACTAAACCATAAAAAATAAACCACACCTAAAGAAATGTGGAATAAAAAAAAACAAATTGAATAAAAATAAAATCTATAAACCTTAGTCATAATTTAGCTACTTGCAAGATCATTTGACCAAATAAACTAAAATAAATATATCATAATCAAAAGAAATTCCTTACCTATTGTTAAAAAGATTTTCTGGTAAATTGAAGGTGGTGTGTTTAATGATGGATATTTGGAATGGGAGAAATTTAACTTGCTATTAGTATGAAGACCATCACCATGCAAAGGGTTCAAAAACATAAGCAAAGCTAATAATGTTACCTTATTATCTAAATGGTCAGGCATAAATAACCACCAATATCCACACGTAATCTGCCTTTCTCAAAATAGGAACATTAGTTCTACATGTATTCCAAAATGCTGTAAACAAAGACAGTTGGTGCATATAAGTGGCTAAGTAGGTGCAAGAAATAAAGTCAAAGTGCAAGTAAAATACATAAAATTACTGTCAATAGATAAACCAATCTAGCAAATAGCTATTGCAAGCAGGCACTAATAAACATGCATACTGCATTCAACGAGCTGGCACCAGTGTCTCTTATGTAGGGCCTAGAAGACCTTGTCCTTTCAATGATGCACATTGATTATCCCCTTAAAAATGCAGCAGATATCAAAAATACTTTATAAAATACAGTAAAACCCTTTCTTATTAGCTCACTCAATGCATCATTGAAAGACAAAGACCTAAAAGTTAGAAATGTCATTCCTCAAAAAGTGGAGCTAATCAGGCAACCACGCAACCTCCGCGAAAAATCTAAATGCTGCCCCTAGAGTCATATAATAGTGAGGTCTTTGCATGGTCCTCGACTTTGGCATTCTGTCTCGCTAATGGAGGCATATTTGCATTCTGCCACAATTATAAATTTGTTTACAAAGAGAGAGTGTAAACTGTGTCCCAACGGACCATTCCCGTGAACTTGTAGATCTCGTTACCTCACAGTAGGTGAGAGGAGAGAGGTGACTCACTACACCTCGACTAAGCCCAACTTGACTGCAAAGAGTGAGGGGCGTTATTGGGCGTTATTCATCGTGTTGGAAGTTTGGTTGTTGGGTTGTTGAGCGTTATTGATGGCTACATTGTCCGTCTTGTTATCACTTCCCTTGGGAAGGTAGGGACCTTTTCACCGAAAGAAGGCAGGAAAGGAAAAGTGTGTGAATTTTTATTAGCTCTAAAAGAGAAAAAAACAACCTGGAGAAGGAGACAGGTACATGACGCTCGTTGCTGACAACGTTGCAGAGAAAAACGCCAATCCCCCTGTGCTGCCACAAGACTCCATGCTCAGCATTATAGCTTAAGCTGAGTTTTTTTAAAGCAACAAGATGCATTAGTATGAGTAATTCAAAGCAAAATGTTAAAAATATTGTGGTTCCATTTATTACAAAATCTTTGTACTGCATTGTTAATAAAACCCCATGACTCATACAACTGCAGAACTTTTTTTCAATATGTACAGTATCTCAAAATATATTGGCTCCTATCACTTATCAGAAATATCATGAAGAAAAGCTATATGCCAATACTCAAAACACCTAACAAGCTGTTGATAAAATAAAACATACTGTATTTACAAAATAAAGACTTTACCCAATATGTCCCTAAAATTTTTCAATATATCCCTACTTTAAATCTAGTTACGAGTAATAACCCTGAAATTCTCATCATCAAATGTTAAGCTACTTCTTTTAAGCCTTCTGTAACCATTTTCTCAATGAACTACTTGATTTCATCAAAAAGAATATTTTTAAAAAGTTAAGAACAATAAGAATGATCTGTGGAGTAGATAACTTTTAAAATGAAACACTCACTGAGACCTAAGGAACCTTAAACCCCTTCATTATTAGAATTAAAAAAAATAGGCAGTAAAGCAATTTTTTTCTTGATACATTAAAAATTTTGAACTTCAAGTTAAAACACTGTGATAATACTTCTGATGCCATAAACAGAGGGCAATAAGCAATACTCTATTAAGTTTATAATCAGATAAATTTACAATGATTTTACTACAACCTAACGTTCCCAATTATAAGGTTCCATGATTTTCTTCATATTTATCCCAAGACATATTCCTCTACAAATTTAAATGATGAAATGGTCAAATAACCCATGTTAAATCCAGAAAAACTTGCAAAAGTTATAAAATGAACGGTTAAAGTTGAAGTCATACCCAATTAAATCTTGTAATTTCTGTGAATTTTTCTTATGATAATAGTACTGTACTGCATCATTAATTTATTCGAATTATCAAGAAATTCGGTTCCAAGACTACACTTCATTTGTGTAGGACACTGTATGACGTGCCTTGAGGGACACATTTAGAGGTAGCAGTGATCCATCTCATTTACTTTTAATCGTTTTCTGACATGGATGATTTAATTAAACTAGCAATACTGCACCTGTCTGTCTCTCCTTCAGCTCTCACATGTTATCAATTATAAAACAAGCTTTTCTATTGCACACACTTAACCTTAACTTACACTCATTCTATTTTTTTTTTTTTTTTTTTTTTTTTTATAAAGTCAACCTTTAGTCTTCTCTTACAAAATTTTTTTAAAATGTTTAAAGAAATTTGACAAACACTAACATTGTCAAGGTCATTGTCTTTTTTTAGCATTCAATCATAGATCTAGTTTTTCATCCAGGATACAAAATCATATGATAACTATATCCCCAACCACACATACTGCTCAAAATACATTTTTTAATTCCATTCACTACTACCAAGACAAGATTAATCCTGTTCCACTTCAAGTCATGCATCCAATGGCAACCAACACAATTCCTAAGGCTTCAAAATAATCAATCCTGCAGTAAGGACCTATCTATAACAGCTAATCAGCCTCGAGTTATCACAGTTGCAAAATAAAAAAAATTTACTAGAGTAAAACTTTGACAACTTACCAAAAACTGTAACACATTAAACCAAAATTTACTGTCAAAACAGTTTACTTTGACATTACTTATTCTTTTCAAAACTAACTTGCAAACTCCTTAGTCTTATCTTAAGTAGCACCAAAACAGAAATCAAATTTAAAATTTGGTCATAGGCAATATATTAATTAATTAATTGGAGTGCAAAAATTACGTTATCAGCACAATTGTGACTAGTATACTTGACCATCATATTCCCATCTTTTGAAACCAGAGATACATTAAGTTTTTTTTTTAAATTATACTCGGTATCCCTTTTATATTCTCTTAAAATCTGTTTTCATCACCAACCTCTCATAACATTGTCCTCATTAATATTTCCCTTGGTTTTTGCAAGGATCCTTTTTTAAATTCACTTGTTATATAAATGACAAAACCAACGACTAAAAAAACCACAAAAGATTCCTCATAAAAAAACCTTTAGTATTCTGTGGCTTATTTCTCAACTGCTGAGACGTATGCAACCTGAATAACCAATCAATACCCAAGGTACCGAGTCGTCCTATCAATAACGTCACTTAGCTAACACTGCTTTCCTTACTAAAACAAATGACAAGAAACGGCATCAGCAACATAATCAATCAGTCTACGTCCTTAGCATAGAGGTTTGTGGATAACCATTACATACAACATGCATGTTCACAGACTGAACAACTTCAGTCCATCAATACAGCTTCAGTAAGGTCGGACGTCCCGTGACAGATGAGAGAAGGAAATCATGTTGTGTAGATGCAGAAGTCTTAGAGCTTCCCCAGCACATTTAACAAAGAAATGCCCTACACTAACAGACACCTGGGAAGGAGCCATAGTTCATGGGTGACAAAAAGTTACCACTACACCACATTACCTACAGGGAGCTACTCACTAATACCAATCACCAAATTAAAATTTTAAACAAAGTGCGATTGAAACAATTTGCTTCTATGTGCCAATGTGACTAGAAATAAAATACTTGACAAAATACAAATACAATACGATACGATACGATACTTCTTGCGATTTACTTCCACAAGCCGCAATTCAAGTGCTTTTTTTTTAAGTTTTAATAGATCTTACCAAAGAAACTGATTTATAATCCTCCCGTAAGCAAAAAAAAAGTTGGTTGTTACCCATAAACCGTAGCTATCACAAGTGCTGCTACTGCCAACCAACCACTACATAATCACCACAACAATTCACCAGAGGCACTGTCCCCTCACCTTCATGGAGTGAAATATCCAATTAAATGCCTGCGAGCGAGCAAAATGGGTAAAAAGGGTCAATATCAAATAAGCCACACAATAAAAGCATTATCAGTAAAACACCAAATTATGTTATGGACCACTAGTTAAAACTTACCAGAACAATATTCTAGTGTATCCAAGGTGTAAATGTTGTTTAGAACTATAATAAACATATTCTACGGTACTTTAAAACGATGCAATGGCTTATTTAAGAGAGTTTGCATAACCGTAGGCAATACTCCATGAAGGGAAGTGTGTCTGTGAGCAACGATTACACACATTATTACAAATACACACGTTAATACACACTAAGGCACCGTACATCCAAATAGAGCCTGACCTTGTTATTTGTTAGCGCACAAACAGAAGACATTGATACACGCTGATTTACATGAAGTTAACTATAAGAGAAAAATTTTGTGTTAGACTTCATGTTTTTAACTTAGAATTAGAGAAACTATAAACCCATACAACCAAACATTGTCAAACACCAACACCATAATAAAGCTGAGGCAGAAACCAAACCTTAATCCTATACTTGAGCTTTGCAACAGCCTTTCAGTATCTAGTCATCATGAATCCACAATAATTAGTTATTTACTTTACAGCAAATACATTGCACTGACAGTAGAAAAAATGAACACATGGAAACTGAAAGACTTTACTTGCTGCCAAGTATAGAATAAGTCTGATTTCTCAAAAACACCAAACTTTGTAACAGAACATTGCTCAAGTAAGCGTCAAGTTGCACAAGTTTGGATGGGGGATGAAGGTTATCTGTATATGAGTGTGTCCTAAAAATACATAGTAAGATGGGTTAATTTATGTTTAAGCATATCTTTTCCAACTCAAGTAAACTATGCAGACCAAGGGGCAAATCAAATACCGATACATAAAATTAATTAGTTGTCCAATTCATGTTTGTACTGTACAGTAGTTATAAACGTACCCAATATATTCAAATACACTAATTTATCATGTGATACAGGTTTTAAAATAAATTTTGCAAGTCAGGGGAAATGAAAGTACAGTATAACAAACCTGTAACATAAATTAAAAGTTATATCGGTTCTCAAGTTAGCCCATCTTACTTCGTACCAGACTCACGTGGGTTAGGTAAACTAGAAAAACTTCTTACTGATAAAAAACTGGTTAACTTTTGTTAGTCAATAATATAAATAGGAAAGAAATGGTTCATATTATTTATCAGTGTTAAACTAAATCTAACCTATATACTATATAAACTTTTTAAAAGATCAATGAATATAAAGCAAAGTTATTTCTTTATCTTTTCAAAAATCAACTTTTTTTGATAGACTTTTCCCTAAACTTCTTTATGGAGAAAACACTTATAACATCAATGATTCTTTTGCTTTTTTAAAGAATTCCATCACTGAATCAAATAATAAAGTAATGTATCCATAAAAAAATTTTATTTCACAGACTTATCTATCCCAATAAGCCTACTCCAAACTCTAGTGTCCTTTACACCTTACTAAAAACCTAATAGTTTATCTTTGTTATCACAGTCTTCCTACAGTACCACACCTGCACTGAATACAAGTTCTCAAAAACCTAGTAATAATCTTCTATGACCTAAATAAAATGTATCATCAGACCTAATCTTAAATGAGAAATATGGTACTGGAATGTAAACAAATATATCTAATCTTGCCAAGTATTTTCCCTACCATTCCCAATTACTTGAAACGTTCAAAAGATCTAATCCCTAAGCCTGATAGAAACAAGGAAACAAAAGTAATTAACAGTACTTACCAACAATGATGATGAGGACGATGAGACCGATAACCCCCATAATGATCATCATCTGCCATTAAAAACACATTTGTTAATAAAACTATAAACCATTTAACCTGCTTCCACAGCCAACAAAAGCACCTGGAGTCACCTTAGAAGTTGTTGAAAATCCCTTGACTTTGCTAGTATGAGAAAAAGGCCAAACTTGAGGGCACATTCGTTACAGCAACAAAAAACACTAAGGAATCGGCATCTTCAATTTAAACAATTCTTTAATAGTTTGACTAAAGTACAAGACTAATGTATTCTCATATTACATGAATTTAACAGTCCTCACCTTCAGATTCTTCCACCACATTTTTCTCTTTAGCTTGCCAGCCTGTTGTTCAAACTGTGAGGCTCCCTGTTGAAGGGCATCTGTAATCATGGACATAAATCAATTCCTAAAGACAATGAAAAAATACATAAAATGGCCCCAAAAGACCATCAAAAAATTGACATTGCATTCAAATTAACAGCCGATATTCAAGACAATATGGTGATTAAATATAAGTTGAAAATCACCGATTTTCGTTATTATTAATCATACTGTATATTAACCCTCTGAAGATCCAATACCATAAGTGCTAGATAGAAAATTTATTTAGTTTTCTAATGCAATTTTCAGGTCATCACATGACTTCATTGCTCTCTGGCCAATAGTCATGAGCCTTACAGCAATTACGTCATGACTGGGATCACCAGAGGGTTAAATTAGCTACAAAGTCAATACAGAAGATTAAAATAAGCTTCAAGTACAAATCAAAATTATAAGCTACTGTGCTGCTCTAAAATTTACTGTAAAAATGCTAAAACTTGGCTCTTATTGTACTACGTTTGTCAATTACTTCTATAAGTTAATATTGCTAATATAATAAAATACATAAATGCATCACAGAAAAGTCAAAACTTTTCCAAAATCAAAGCTACTGTACTTACTTGACCTGTGCATTTTCAACATGCAGAAAAAGGAAACTGGACCATGCACAAAAGAGAACCATTAAATATACTGCAGTGATTTCAATCACCGACTGCCCTGCTATTGCATACACCACTGCATTTTGTCCTACTAGTGCTGGTGCTCCGTGGTCCTTTTGCTTTCACCTTCCTACTCTAAGAAAAACTGAGCATCTGTCGACTAGTGTTAAATACTGACATGCACACACTTATGACTCTCTCTGATTCTAAGTGGACTAAAATATTACCCATTTGACACCAATGACACTTGGAAAATATTGGCCTTGGGAATGATTTTTTAACAATTTTCAGTTTTCTAAAATATATAATGAATAATGTACAGCTTAAATACTTTCATTGAAAATGTATCCCGATTTTGTCAGAGCTCACTACTGTATTTTCATAGCTTCTGACTCCTTGTTTTGTCAATGTATTATAAAGAAAATATTGTATGCAATATCCAAGCAAGAGCATAATGCCACCTAACATCAGTTAATCTAAACTATGATAATCCAGGAGACCTGAGCTTCCTTTCCATATAGGATTACTACCATCAAGAAAAGCCTGTCCTAAAATAAAACAAAGTAGGGCATTGAATTATTTGGTATAGAACTGTACATATTTCACTGAATTTAACAGATTAAATGAAAATTGCACCCCAGAGAAAAGGAAAGAATGCAGACAAAGAAGAGTAGGAAAAAATGTGTATATGTATGTATACACAACTTCATCAATAACCAATTACCAATAATTCCAAGTTCGTTACTAATCAACACCATTTAGCCATGCTGTACGGGGAAGTGTATACTATTCAGAACTGCTACTTCTGCAGAGATCTTAGGAGGAAATGAGGAATACATGTAAGTAATGTAATATTGCAGAGCCTTAAGTATAACAACCCCTAACTATGATTCTACAGAATTTAGGATAAATGCTTTCAAATTTCAAATGTTATATATTGTCTTAAACCTACAATTTCAATTATGCTATGCTATATGAGGAAATATCCCTGTTGTGGGAGGTTCTCTAGGGCAGCCAAAATATAATCAAATATAAAAAGGAGTAAACTGTAAATAAGTCCAAGTACAAAAGCATTAAGCCTCTCTCACACTAACTAGTATATTGTTTACTGTATCCAATACAGTATAAGTGTATTGCTAACTAAAAATTCATTTTTTTAAAACAACTTTTTCAAGTGACATACTATCTACTGTAGTTCCCCATTTGTTTCATGAATTTTCATGACTAAAATTCTTCAAAGGCAGAGGAACAGCGGCAGTACTTGCATATATGACTCATGCTCATGAATAAGATCCACTGGGTCTCAGTGTGTTAAGTCTTTATTTGATTTAAGTTTAAGATATTCAATATAAGTTTGAATCGATAAAACTTAGGCTAAACCGCTAGTAGCCAGTGTCTCAAAACACTAGTCCTGAAGCAGCTTGGATCCTCATTAAACCCAATCTAGGTGATGGAGTTCATCAGTTCTTCTATGCTGAGTGGTTACAAATTATCATCAATATCACCTGTTAAGCCACAACCCTAGCTGGAAAAAGCAGGAAGCTACAAGCCCAGGGACTCCAAAAGGGAAAATAGCCCAGTGAGGAAAGGAAACAAGGAAAATAAAATATTTTAAGAACAGCAACAACACCAAAATAAATATCTCCTCTATATAAACTTTAACAAAAGAGAGGAAGAGAAAAAAGACAGAATAGTGTACCCAAGTGTATCCTTAAGCAAAAGAACTCTAACCAAGACAGTGGAAGACCATGGTAGAGAGGCTATGTCACTACCCAAGACTAGAGAGCAATGGTTTGATTTTGGATTTTCGTCATCCTAGAAGAATGGCTAGGAACCTTGGAGACAGAGGGGCTCAGAAGATATAAGTGGCATTGAGCCTAGTTCTGGAGTGGCCCAGAAAGTAAAAGTGCCTTCGTTTCTTAAACAGCTCAAATCATCAGCATTGGATTGGATCGCCAGGTGTTACAAACAAATTTCATGCTTGGCACTGTAGTACCTCACATCTATGGTATTAATGGTGTGGGCCCTAGGTACTTAACCAGCCAGGGTTACTAGTATTGTAGTAACTCAGAAAAATCACCATTTAGTGTCTAAATATCAGTAATACTGGAATGAATCAGATTAGAGCTTTATCATTTGGGGTCCACCATGCCCCATCCAGAAAATTGGTTCCCTCTCATGACTTAGGTTGTACCCTTGCTTGTTGAGGCCTATAGGTACCATCTCTGCCTAGTGATTGCCAGACTCGGGTTCAAGTCCTGCTCAAACTTGTTAGTTTCCTTAGTGTCTGCAGCCTCCTCATCCTTGTCAGCTAAGGATGGGGGGTTTTGGGGGAGCCTATAGGTCTACCTGCTGAGTCATCAACAGCCATTGCCTGGCCCTCCCTGATCCTAGCTTGGGTGGAGAGGGCATGGGCAGTGATCATATGTATAGATGGTCAGTCTCTAGGGCATTTTCCTACTTGTTAGGACAATGTCAGTCCCTTAACCTTTGCCATTCATGAGTGGCCCTTAAAACCTTTAAAGGAATTTGAGTGGGGACCATGTCTTGTTACTAACAGCAACAAAGCAGCTTTGGGGAGCAAAAAATTAACCCACGCATTTCCAGAAACTAGTCTAGACACTTGGATTATGCAAGGCTGCAGACCGAAATGGAAAACTTTTTGTAACTCTCAAGGACTTGGTGAATAAATTTCAAGAAACTAATGGTACATTTACAGAAGAGCTATACTCCTTAAGGTAGCAATAAAGAACAGCTTTATAGTAATACAAAAATAATTCATTCAACATCAACAGATGACAGTGGCCAATAGAAAAGCAAATCAAGCTCATCTCCTCCATTAAACAAAATACAAAAATTAATCACTATCAGTAAACAGGTTAACTAGACTGAATAGTCATCTTTTACAAGATACGCAAGTGTTTGTTATAGCTACACGTATTTCTAATAGCCCCAAAACCATCGTCTCCTTAAAATTCACACTTCTTGTTACACTTGTTACTGCAAAGCCTAGATCCAAATGATAATATAAAAAAGAATGTTCAAGTTCCATGATAAAATTTGAACTTATATAGGACATGTTGAGTTACTCCTACATTCAAATGCATACATTCAAATCTCATCAAAGGAATTGGAATTTTATATTTGGCTCCAACATTTTAGTAACAAGCATATCCAACCTGAGAGGAGCTTAAAAAGTTAGGAGGGGATTGTGGACATTTAAAATACATGTAGATAGATGTAGTCAACTAAAAGTATGAAGGGGCCAAGAACACATTTACTCTACCTTACATCTTACTTGCAAAAAATAAATTTTATATATAAATTTCAATTAATATCAGAACCTTCATAACACTTAGTAAAACTATATTACTAAGCAGTCATTGAAACAACAGGGTGCATAAAAACCTGATATATCCATTACCTAGAATAATTTGCAAGTCTGGGGATCATAAGCAACCCACAACACACAGAACCTGAATTCAAAGACTCACTGAAGCCTTAAAACGTAATTTCCTAGCATTTGCATGACAGCAGATTGATCCTTGCTTGGGACCGTGAATTTAAGATGTTTACTGGGGATGCCAATGCTGTGGTTGGTCACCACAGTAGGGGTTGGCTTGCCCAGCTGACGATCTGGTGAACCTCTATTCTGATGAAACTGGAATTGAAACCAGACACCTTTAACCTGACCTTACTCTTCCTAAAGCAAGGGATAGTGGTTTGAGAGGCCTATAGTTCTATCTGATGAGTTCAGCAGGCAATGCCTGGTTCCCCATAGTTATAGTGAAGAGCAATACAGTACTGTAATAAAAGCATACTGGTTTTGGCATATGTGAAAGGAAAGAGATGGTAAAATAACCAAGTTTCTTCCTATGAAAGAAAAAGAACTGGTCCTTAACGGTACATTCTTCAAACGACCGCCAGATGGAACTAATGTAAGAGCACATGAACGGCTTAGTAAAGAAACAGAATACCATAAAGCTAAAAAATTACCATGGTGGAAAAAAGGAAAAAAAAATATTAAAGAAAATAAAACGACTAGCACTACCACAAGAAGAGTCTAGTAATGAAGTGTTAACAGAACAGAACAGTTAAAAGAATTAACAACCTTGTGCCGAGACTCGATGGATTCTACTGAACATGTGTACACACATACTGTACATAGCCCTGCCACTCCCCTTCCTTCACACCTTTTAATATACATAGTACTGCTACCCCTCCTCCTTTAATTTCAAAAAATGTCTAATTATTTTTTGTGATCAACACAATGGATATAAGTACATTAATAGGTTTCTTATGAAAAATATACATTCTCCAGAAATTAGTATGAACAATATTTTAGGTTGGTTATATTTACTGGTATAAATCCCTCGGCTTCCTTTAGTTAAAATTAATTTACTACTCTTCTATTCTTTGCCATATAGTAAAGGGTTCAGATGTGCTGTGAGAGCATAAATTTAAACTATTGTGAATTTCTCCTAATAAAAATTTCAAATGGTGTAAAAAGAAAAAAAAAATCCATTCTCAGATATATTTATAAACTTTACTGCGCCTATTGCATTTTTATGTTTGCTGTCTCAATGTTTTATTGTCAAAATAATTATCTTATATGTCAGTGCAAGTTATTTTTAAGACAAACACTTTATTACTGTATAAACTAATTAAAATAATGGAATATTTCTGAAAAAAAAGTTCCTAGTTTCCTGCCACTGCATAAAATGTTATACTTAAAGCTCTGGATATTCATATTCAAACTGAGTAAATTGCTGAAAACATAAATGAAATGACCAGCATTTCCATCTAATGTTGTATTTTTTTAATTGGATTAGTGATAAAAACACTTAAAAATTTTAAATCAGTTGTTGTCCCACTCTGATTCAAATGGTATACATGTACTCATAAAAAAAATAAAACACAGCAAAAAGCTAAAACAACACTGCAGGGGATTCTCTAAATGGCACTCAAGGTAACTCATAATCACATAGTAATTGGATCTTCTGAAATTGGCACAGCTAGCCTGTCTGATTATTGACCTATCACATAAAACATCAGTTGACCTTTCAGATAAAACAATGGTTGAACATAACTTTCCAATTAATGACCCTTTGAACATATATATTATAGTGAAATAATCAGTTCAAGAGTTCATAGTAATATCACAAATTATTTCCAATTCTTTCAAACACTAGGCACTAACTGATAACAATAAAATTCCAAAATTCTCATACCTTAACAATTCTTGAAGAGTTAAAGGGTACTTTAATAAAACTATGTAGTCCTTCTTTAAAAGGTATGAGAGAGAGACTATAAAAGGAAACTTCTAGCATACTGACCATAGTAAAGTTTAAATGAAAAGTTTCAAATCTTGAGGACACATTCCTTAATAGTGTACTTCAAGTTAGACATATGTATCTCTTGTGGTGTATATATAAAAAATATTTCAAAAACACTTCTTAACCCCATTTGACTGCACATGTTAAAGAATTAAATCATATTCCAATATTTAGTAACCAAATCAATCTACAGTACTGTATAGCACAAATCTCTAAATGTAAAATGAGGGGTGATACTGTAAAAATATTGTCAAAGTGCTAATTTCATATTCTCAAAATTAAAATTGCATATATGCAAATGAGGATGTGTCTTCTATTACCACGGAAAAACTTTTTCAACTTCTTCAAAACTTCTTCAAATTGATATATTAAATGCTTGTAACAAATACTTATGTGATTATGAACTACCCAAAATTGTGTGTGTGTTTGTGTATGGGGAAATGTGTGTTCTTCAGCATATGAAGGCTATTCAACTAGTGTCATATTCATAGAGAATCTCCTAGAATCTAAATCTCAAAAAGTGACACAGGGGGCCCGAAAATTCTATACCTGCACGATCATCAAGCTCTGAGAGTTTCTGATCTCTCTCGAGCACCTTCTCCACGTTCTCTCTCATCAAGCCCACCACCTAAACTTGACAAGACAATATGAATGCTCAGGAGGATAATAAGGTAGAAATACATAAAATATAATTCTGGCTTTTCTTTTCCTTGGGAAGGGGTAATGTCAAAATGAAATGATAAGTACATCTGTTAGGACAGTAGTACATCACACTTACATATGAGTCATATGTACGTAGACAATGCTCTTATTACTGACAGGTTAATACGGAAGCACCTGACAATAACAACTGAAAACATCTAAAAAGAGAAAAGTGAGGTCTGAAATTTTCACAGAAATACATAAAATAGACTAACTTTTTAGCTACTACAACACAATAAGGTTATTAGAGTAATTTTAGATTAATTTGATCATTCACCTGTACAATTTGTAGTATATAATTTTGTTCAATAAAATTGACAATTATAAGCTAAAATTACCCATATAACCAAGAGGAAAAGCTACGAAAGGCATTACTCACTTACCAGTATCATTTTCACTAGTCATATTAGATAAAAAAAAGCTCAACTACCAAAAAATGCTGATAAAACCACAAAAGCTATACAAATATTTCTGAATCGTTTGAATGCTTGCATGAAAATATGTGAACAAATTGTATGGTTGAATAATGCCTTTCAACATTCAATGATAAAATAAGAATCAAATTTAGCCAAAATTAGATTGTATTATGTCTAAAGAGAAGAGCAACCAACTCCTGGTACCTGCTCGGTCATCCAGTTCAGATAGTTTCTGATCCCTTTCCAGGACTTTTTCCACGTTAGTCCGCATGATGTCGACAACCTAGAAGCCATGAGAGAAATCCACAACACACAATAACAAATCAATAGAACATAAGATAAAAGCCACCACAAGATTTTAAATATTATCCGTAAACCAAAAATAATCCAATTACTACAAACACATTCTCTTGCAAATATTTATGTTTTACATCCAATACTTGATCTAAAAGAAAAAGAAATAAAAAAAAAAAAAAAAAAAAAGGAAGTAGGAGGTGCCATTTCATTCACTATTATTTTAGCCCTGCAAAGTAAGTCAACATCATTATTCCAAATCTCGCAGATTTCTCATCTTACATGCTTTATCACTACCCCTCCCCCCCACCCCAGATGATAAAATCAGTGACCTTTGTTGCTCTAAAGTTGCCATGCCATAAGTAATCGCGTAATTTCACATCTAATAACGAAATGAATATTCTATAATCCTTCACATCCTACTAACCCTTCATATTGACAATACAAGAGAAGAAATAAATAATACTATTTTTTTCGTACATATTCTATCATATTTGGAAAATAAATTGAAAAAAAGATTCCTTTTATAGTAGTACAGTAGTTTGCAAATTTTGCATATTGCTATTAATCATCACCTCCAAATTCATCCCACAACTAGTTTTATAAGGACAAATACTTGTATCAGGGATACTATCTATATTCAGATGTAATACCTACTAATGCAATTCATTTTTATTTAATTTTTAATTCAGATTCTCAACCACTGCTATTCCAATAACAAATCAAACATTTCCAGCTAACCTTTAAACTGGTCATTTCAAATACAGCAATCAATACACAAATGCAAATTAAAAATCAATATTCAGTTGCCAATGACACCATAACCAAAATTATGGCATTAAAAATAAATTGAAAGTAAGTAATAAGACATGTTGCTAAGGCCGTACCTATTGTCTTTCATCACCGACAGGATTTTGGAGCCATTAAAGCCTCAAAGGGATAGCTTAATGTAACCTCCTGGTAGGGTACTTCAATTTGATAGGGACCTTTTTCCTGATCTTTAATGGTTCTTCACCAACAATATCAACCAACTGTAACTTATTACAATACTGCTTAATAGACCTGACTTTTAGGGTGCTCATCATCCTGACTACTGTATATGCACAACTTGACCACACATTAACTACTATGCTTTCCTTGTTCTTCACACCTATTTGATACTCCTTTAAATCAAGAAAAACAAAAACTATCTCAAATCCAGAATGTGAACAGATTCAAAATGTCTTCTACTTTTTATATCAAGTACTCAATAATTTTTCTCACAATATACACCTTGCTGATTCCTCAGATTGGATTGAATTGGAACAAAATCTAGACTTAAGACCAAGCAATGGGACCATTGCAGTCAGTCAGCACCATAGTAATGTATGATGTGAATGAAAAACATTTCACTCTATCTGCGAGTCAGGACAAAAGATCAACAAGTCAGACAGCCATATTTCTGTTAAACAAACTGTGGAGGTTAGATCCAAGACATTATGCATTCTTTACCAGTGGTTTCACAAAATACTGTACTACCTCATGCCAAAGTGCATTGAATACTTTACCCATTTTCCTGTGAAAGACTGTTTTCTTTTACATTAAAAAAATTATAATCCCTGATAGAAAATTATCAAATCCTATTGAAAAAAGAATGAAATTCTTAAATTGGTTATCAACTTTGCAAAGGACTACCCTTACAACAACAAAGGTACTTTTTATCTAAAATTCCACTCCCGGTACACCTAAATACACTTATCGAAATAACTTTCTAAAACATAAAACTTTGCAACCAAACCCAAATGCGTCATCTTAACGGTCAAATGAACACATCAATCATTTATGTACTCTAAAATTCTTTTTATAATTGGTTTAACATGTAACTAAACCAAGTGCCACCATAATTGGATGAGGAATTAATGCCAGACAACAATGGATCTTTTACTGGGAACAATCCTTAAAACCTGGTTAGGTACCTAAAGATGCTGAAAGCAAAAATGGAGATGAAAAATAAAGTAGGTTAATACCATTTCCCGTTACACCTGCAGAAACTGCAAAAATCCATTTCAATCATTTGAAATTCACTTGATGCTTTTTTTAGTAGTTAGTAGTAAGCATTCACTGTAAAGCCAATAATATTATTAGCACACCCTTCCAAATATTCCCAACTGCAGGCACAAATCTACAAACATTGCCATCCTTTAAGCAATTCCTTCACTCTCTCTCACCTGCTCTTCCATCTAGTTCACTCAGTATTTGATCACGTTCCAATACTCTCTCCACGTTGACTCGCATTATTCCCATAACCTGTTATACCGAACAAAATGCAAGCAGTGCAATGAAAGTAGAAAACAAAATTCAAGTACTTACATACTAAACAGCACCCCTGAACACTGTTCATACAAGACCATTTTGATAAAAAAAAACTCCCTTTCAAATTAAAAATGACTTTAAAATAAAAAAAATCCAAATATTCAAATTAAGACCAACATATTTTTCATAAAGTGATTACCAAAGATTTTTCTAAAATAACTAAACTACTAGGTAAACTAGGAACATGGTTAGGAAAAAATTACATATGATTATAATTTGCTATATGTTATTAGGTTTGGCTTTACAACATTAGTTTTAAGAAATCAAACAGATGAGAAACTGTAAGAATTTTTAACCCCCCAAGTGACCATTAATTTAAACTTATCTAAAGTTTAGCTGTGTTAAATCTTTTCAGTAGTTAAATTGGTTCCACTGCAAAAACAGTATATTATCAAAAACTGTGAACATGCTTTTCAAAACAAAAAGCCCTATCAAACAGGTTACTGTATTACTCAAGACTTCACTTTCCTTCCCACTGTTAATTTGTATAGTTTTAGGATTCCGGTCTATAAGCAATGACTTGTGTAACTAATATATAAAAAAAACATTTCTAACTGAAAAGGCAATGCCAAGTAATGATACTAAGTGTCCAACGTATATACAAAGTGTCCAACGTATATATAAAGTGTCCAACGTATATATAAAGTGTCCAATAAAAATCTCATAATTGTTCAGGATACACTCTACTTGAAACACTTTTAAAAATAGATTTTAAACTATAAAATTTATTATTTCAATACTTAGCTGTGGTTCACTTACTTCTTCGACAAAGCTCTCTCTTTTCAACATCTAGCATTAACCCTTATAGTCCTGTAAGTATTTATCGATAGCATATAATACCCAAAGAGACAGAAACAGCTGATGATCTTCAATCAAATACAGTATGAAGTTTTTCAAATAATTTTGAAAGGGGAATTAGGTGAATCACAGAATACAAAACTACCTGTTATATACCTCTAAAGACCCACCTAAACTCAAAAATCATAAGACACGTGAGGTAAACATTTCCTAAAACTTAGCTATGACGGCTGCTTTTCCGATCTCATACACCAAGGGAACCCCACTCTCTACAGGACCTCCACTGTCGTTTTATCTTGCTCGTTCAGAGTATTCAACATTTCATATCACGTATTGCTTATAAGAAAGTCTTCAGTCTCCTCTTGAAGGCCTTAATGTCTTCAATCATTCAGAGGTCTCGTGGGAACTTATTGTATAGTCACGAGGTAACATATTTAAAGGCTCTGGAGCCTACAGTAGACATATATATAGGTTCCAATAGTTTGAAACCATCTGTAACTATTCTCGTGTCAACACAGTTTGTTGGCTGCGCAATATGTAGCAATTCTCTTAAGTATTTTGGACGACCGGTTCTGATAACTTGGTGGGTTATTGTACATATTTTGAATTAAATTCTCGCTTTAATTGGCAGCCAGCATAAATCAATTAGTATAGGGGTGATCCTTTCTCTAGGTAGAACACCTTTTATCAGTCTTTCTCCTCTGTATATTATGTTTTGTAATTTCTTAAATTGTACTTTTGGAAAATTGTAATAGATGGAGTTGCAGTAGTCAATCCTGGTAATAACACAGTTTATCACAAGTATCTTTACAGAATTTTCATCCAGGTATGTTTTTATAAAAGCAATATTTCTTAGATGACAACTAGCAGTTTTTACTACAGTATTTATTTGGGCATTGAGAGAAAAGTTACAGTCAAGAAATACACCTAGATCACAAACTTTACTAAATATCGGCACCTGAGTCATTAATGTTATCTGAATATCACCCAAGTTTCTCAGGGTTTCTCTTTCCCACCACCATGAACTCAGTTTTGTTCTCATTTAATTTTAGTTGTTTGTCATCTATTCTCTAACACTATCAAGGATTCTATTTAGAGTTTCAGTAGTGTCATCTATATCATTTATGGAGAAATAAAATTGTGTCATCCGCAAATAGTTTGAACTCCACACCATGCCTTTTTAGTACTTTCGATAAACCAATAGTATAGATACAGAATAAGATTGGGCCAAGTACACTCCCCTGCGGTACCCCTCTTCAACGCCGATGCACCGCAGATCATTTAATAGCAGTTCATGCACAACTGTATCAAAAGCCACACTGAGATAGAATAATAGTAAAATACCACATTCATTTTCATCCATCATTTCCAGCATATCATTTACAACAGAGCAGATGGCTGTCTCCGTAGAGTATAGTTTTCTGTAAGCAGACTGGTTGCCAGGCAAAGCTTCTATTACTTACTTCTAAGTGACTGACTAGTTGTTCAAGAATTACGTATTCAAGCACTTTTGAAACAGTCAAGGGTAGATTTGAAATAGGTCTATATGAGCTTAATTCCTGGTAGTCTAGATCACGTTGCAGAACTGGTGTGACTATTGCCATTTTCTCAGATTTGGGAAAATTACATTCTTCAATGCTTGCATGTGATTTTCTCATTATTATTTCGGCTAGACTAAACAAGATTCGCCAATTACTTCAGATATTGTCATAGGATCGATCACGCAGTTTGCTTTCTTTGTTCTCTTGATAATCCTGGTGATGTCGTCTTGTGTTATGTCGTTAAATCTCATTAATTTTATCTGTGTCAGGTGTATCATTAATCTGATGTTGAATATTTACAAATGACCTGGTTACATTTTCAATTTTGTTTTAAAGAATATTAGAAAATTATTTGCTAGTTCTTGGTCACTGTATCCATCAGGTAGCTCCTTTTCGTTCACATTTTCCATTATACCATTTAGGAAACGATATAACTTATTTATGTCTGTTGCTGCTTCGCGGATCTTTCTCTTATAGTATTCACTTTTTTCCTTCTTAGTAAGTACTTGTATGCTACCTGTGTACTTTGTTTTTAATCGATTCCACTTTCTTTACGTCTTTTTTCCTCTTTTTCACTAGTCTCTCCATCAAACCAAAGGAGATTGGTCTTTAACAGTTATAGTCTTTTCAATCAGTGGGCACATGGTATCATATTCACTTTTACTCACTTTGTTATAAGTAGTCGTAAGATTTAACACACACAGCTCCCAACAAATGTTGGTTATCATGATTGCAGGGAATGTTGATAGCATCATTTATTTTCTTTGTAATTTCAATAAAACAGTAGGGGAAAATTTGATTTAGGTCCAAAGTTTATTTTCTTTACTAATGCATGTTTCTGTAGTGGTAGACTTTGCATTATAAGTTTGTGCACTGGGGAGATAGTTCATTTCTCTTCAAATCTATATCAGATACAATATTACTCATTGAATCACTCAAAACTAGGTCCAATGTATGCCCAGTTAAAGTAGATGTACAGTCGACATTATTCTAATTGATATGATTCTAACAACTCTCTAAATGCCAAAGCATCAGCATTTGATACTTCATCCATCCAAAAATTTAAGTCTCCACAAATAACTCATTAATTTTTCTACAAGATAATCATCTCCATGAATGCAGTGGATCTTCAAAAACTATACTAGTGTTTGTTCTCGGAGGTTGTAGACTGTTACAAAGGATATTTTTCAGTCTTTTGCGTACAGTTTATTTCCATATATTCAAAGCTTGTTACACTTCTTTTTAACATTTTAAGATTTGAGTAACCTTTATGAATAAAGAGTACGACACTCCCACCAGACCTACCCTCTCTCGGTATGTGAAAGGTGGTGTGTCATTTCAGTGATCTTAGCCTTATCAAAGTTATTTAACCATGTTTCAGATAATGCTATGATGTCCATATATTTCCCATTTATCAATTCTCGAATTTGAATAGTTTTATTACCTACAAATTGTATATTTACATAGCCAGAGTTTATGACGTCCTTAGTATCCATGATCAGTATTTTCTGCTAGTCTTTTCAATTCCAAGTCATAAGCTTTGCAATCTCTAGAATTTACTATGCGGTCATTTGGTTTGTTTAACTTTGTGCAGTTTATACACTTTGACATTTGCTTATTACACTCCTTGGTGGAATGTTTTCCTGAACATTTCCCGCAGACTTCATCATCGTTCTTAGACTTACAATCTTTTCCAAGATGTCCATACCTCTGATAGTGGTAGCACGTGATCACGTGGTACCTATCACGTATGCTATAAGTACCCCATCATAACAAAACTTTGTCCCCATTATCATGAATAGCCCTCTGAACTTCAGGATCACATTTCAGCACGTAGTGGGCAGTCTACCAGAAGCATTTTTCTTCAGAACTACACTTATCTTCTCTTCCAATTTTTGGATTTCATGCAGGCAACAATTTCTTTGAATCAAGGCATTTACTACTTCCTCTTCATCAGTGTACACATTGCATATACGGTAATTATTTTTGGGTTTAATTTTCCAATTTTTCTTGTTTTAGTGTCGGCAGCCAATGTTTGAATTTTGTTTGCAGCCTCTTCTCTGATTATATTATTTGCAAATTTTACAACAACATTACCATTTGAAGTTGATCTCGTATTAAGTAATGTCTTCAAGTGCCTGTTTTACCTTGTGTTTTCTTTCAGTAATTTTAGTTGTTGTATTTGTTAATTTAATTTTTATCCTTAACTTTGTCAGCCTATGTTGTTTTCTCTGGTTTTTGGTCCATCAACAATTGAAGTGTTGCCTTACTCAATTCCATATTCATAGCAAGATTATCAACTTTCTCAGTGAGGTCAGTAGTCTGGGTGGAATTTGCTGTGTGCGTGCTAAGGTCCACAACTCTTCTCTTACGCTCACTTCTTCCTTCAGTTTTGATATATATAACTTGGCTTGTCTGGCTTCAAATATGCAGTGTGGGCATAACCAATATAGGCTCCTTAGTTCATTATCAGTGATGCATGTCACTATAAACAATCATTTCTTATGACAGAATCTTTTGCACTCACATTCTATCCATTTTTTCGGTCTCCCTCTGTGGTTTCACATATGAGGCAGCCCGAGTTAGGGACAGATAAGAGGACAGACATGGTGTACTGTTTCTTCTCACTTTGGTTTCTTCATAAAATTAACTATCTTTTCTATGATATTCTAAGCAAGAAGCAAAATCTAAAACAAGACTCAGGCCGAGTGTTGAACGGAGCTCCGCGCGAAACAGGTCCACACCTCAGCAGCACTCGCTCAAAACCAACAGCAAAGCTTACATTTTTAGCCATACCATAATAGGGTGGGGGGAAGGCAATTGGGAGTGAGAGTGGGTATTATTTAAATTCTATAACGATAGATGTCGAAAAGAGAGCCTTTCACCAAGGAAGCTAGGTGAATCACAGATAAGAGGCATTGAAATACTGCAACGCTGTATTCCATCTGAAAACCAATTACATATTCTACACTTTATTTAGCAAATTAACAATAAATTATTCATCTCCCTGGTAAAAACTGATCTATATTGAATGCATTCTAATAATTTACCCCTTTCATTAATACAAATACTCTAAGCCTCTATCCAACAGTCATTATTTTCGAACAATTATAATTGTAGTTATTATTATTAGTAGTTCAATCACACCACCACGTTAAATGCACAACTTGAAATGCTTAAAGGATAACACAATAATGAAGATTCAAGGTATATAGGATGGAGTCCTTCAGCAATTTGAAAGTGTTCAAACCTAAAAGGTTACAACATAAGTACTGTACTGTGTACCTTAAGAACATACTATATATGTCAATTGAAATAATATATTCTATCATGTTAGTTAGAATTCTATATGCATTCTTAATAGCAATCTTCTGTTGTGATCTATAAAAGCCACTCATACTAGTGCCATTGGTAACATATGACATTGCGAGATTCTAAATAAAATAAAACAAGTAACAAGGCTTATTATAAACTACAGTAATTCATACATTGGAAATTGAATCTAAATTCAATTCTCACTTGTCAAGATGTTTAGATTTCAAAGATCAAGTCAGCCTTAAGAAAAAATTTTAGTATTTGGAATTTTGCTTAGCTTATGACAGTCTGAGAATTTAATTTTTAATATTTCATATGATTTATAATATGCAAATTTATAAATTGATCAACTTTTATTTTCATTAAAGATATTTTCTATGAAATTTAAGAGATTTTTGTACTCTGATCTTTACCAAAAACCATATTCTCATAAAAGAGATATTGTAACCACTATTAAACATAAAAGTTGCGATAAGGTTAAGTACTGCATAAGTTCCCATCAGAAGATTACTTCATATTAGCAGAAAGATGGTCTATTGCAATCGGTAAAAAAAACCATTAGAATTACAAGGACAGATTAAGAGATCAAATTACAAGCACTAATACCAGTGACTAACAAAAACTACAATGAAGGATCCAAAGTTAAAATCAGGTAGTCAATTCCTTTCAAATAATTTGATATAACACTTAACTAAGATGTCATTCCTACAGGGTCAGGGTTAACTAGTCATCAAGATGCCACAAGCCACAATAGTTTAACCAATTCTATATCCATCATGCCACATCTAAATACCTCAAATAAACCTATGCATCTCCTAAAATCAAAATAAAGCACAATAAAAATTATCTTCATTTTAACAAAACTTATCACACATAAATGATATATACATATATACATATAATATATATACATATATACATGTACAGTATACATATACATACACATTATATACAGTATATATATATATATATGTATATGTATGTATGTGTGTCTCTTACACTTGTTCCTAAAAAAAAACAGTGTTAGACTACAAAACGTAGCCAGCTACACACCACAAAGCAGGCATGTTGACACAGAATTTAGGATACTGAGTATGTGCAACTTAAAAGGCAGCCTAGCATATAACTACAGTCTCTAACTAGTAAATTGAATTTAATTACTGACATAACCTGCTTAAACTTGTGGATATATGGAATAAAAAGGCAAGATAATTTTACAACCTAATTAATTGAGTTTTGTTCAGTCATGTAAAACAAATGGGCTAAGCTTTGCTAAGGATAATGCTTCACATAAAAGGAAGACCTGCAGGCTATCATACAAGTAGAGTAGCATAGGTGTATTAGAGAAAACATAAATGAGGAGGATGATATAAAAATCAGTTTACCCCCTCCCCAAAAAAATGTTCCTGTAACATAACCTATACAATGAAAGTGACAGGTGAAGGGTTTGGGGCACCTGGTTCCTGGGTTGAGGACAAGGCGATGCCAAATAAGGTCTGACCAAACAGTAACCGAGGTAACGGGAAGATTTTAAAATGATTAAACATTAATCCTTTGAATCCCATGAGAATTAATCTACATCCTAATATTTTCACTCGGTTCAGCACCATGAGAAAATTCATGTCTAGTATTCTTAGCTTTCTTTTAATAAATATTATCACAATACACTGCATGTACAACTATATTTGATTGGGTAGGTAATATATTCAATTACAAAATTAAAATAATTAACTCTTAGCACCAATAGCTTTTGTGGGGACTTGAGTACCATATCACAAGAGGGACCTGGCACTTACATTAGAAATTGATTTGCATGGAATAGGAATTGAAAGGATTAAGTGGTTTAATAAACAAGGTGAGCGCCTTCTATAGTAAGTGGAGGTAGATCCTTTTTTTACCACAAAGAGCATCAAGTTTAGAAAATAATTCAAAAGAAAGAGAGATACAAATATAGGAAAATTATTACCCAGTAATGAGGAAACAATCCAGTGAACAAGCTGGTCATAGCTGGCAAGGAAAAACACACGAGCCTAAGGGGTTCGAGATACCATAACCTAACCTTAAACTGACTTCCAAATATTCATATGGTTTTTATGTTCCATTTGATCTCTTTCAAAACACTTCAGGACAATTCCACAAGTATAAATTGCCTAGTAAGCATGATCAAACTACTATAATAATATGGTTTCATAGTTCATAGTGTACTTCATTTTTATTCAAATTATTACCCTTTAAATTTAACAAAAGTCTTCTCTAATATACCAAAAATTTTAAAAAATCTGTTTATTCAAGTTCCACTAAGACAGGTCTTCAGTCACAAATATGTAATCCCAACAAAATATAGGAACACATTCCTTTTTGAAGTATAGGTCCATTCATCAAATGCAAACTCAACTGCGCCATATACAGAAAGAACTTTCTAAATTACCCTTTTATTAACTAATATCAGATAGTTTACAAACTTGAAAGTGAGGATGAATTACTATAGTATTCTCTCAATGACTGTATTCATAAAAATGTCTACATCAGATTTTCCATCTAGAGGGTATAACGTATAATAAAGTTTTCTCCACCTGCTGTTTTCCGCACTATCTACCTAAATTTCTAATTGATCCAGGTCTTTGTTCCATGATTTTCTCAAACCTTCTTGTTGTTCTCTGTCATCCTAATTTTGCATAAGCTACTTTTTGGACATTGGCCATCCTCTTCCTTTCTCACCATGTCCACAAAATATCTTAATCATAAGTCTTAGTCTCAAAGACTGATCAAGTATCTAAAAGGAAAAAATTGCTATTCATCTTTTAGAACCAGTATTATTGAGACGTTTACAATAAACTAAATAATTAAAGGATTTATTGGTTCATCATCCACGGAAAAACAGTCCCAACACCATCACTTGAAGCCAAACTTTATCACTAAAACAAAACCCCAAAGCCCAAGGCATGCTTTCCTGGCCTACCTGCTCGGGCTTCAAATTCTGACAGTTTCCCTTCTCTGATCATCACCCGTTCCATGTTCTTACGCATTATCGTTGAAACCTGTCAGTGCGCAAAAGACAGTGAACTATGTTTACTAATTAAAGGAATGTACTGTACTATGGTAGTGGCAAGGTGGCACTTGGGTCAATTCATTTCTGTGATATTGTCATTAAATACCTTTCCAATCAATACATCATATCCAAAAAAATACAGTACTGAATTCTGCACAGGAACGTCAAATCTCGTTACAATGAATCAATTACTGTCATCCTATACTATCCTACAAAAAGTACATTAAAAAAAAAAGATGGTCGCACCCCCCCACAAAGAGGAAAAAAAACTGTCAACATTACAATATTGAACCGCTTCCATTTTCTATCGAGTGTCTTCAACAAAAATGAAGTCCTGAGCTGAAACAAATATTTCCTGTTAGTAGCTATCTATTCACTGAAATTTCATCCTACAGATGTTGGACAGCTGCTCACATCTATTGTAAATAATGTATGTATTAAAACATGTATAAAAAAAACTTCACATACTACCATACAGGACCTCTCTTAACAATTCTCATCTAAAGGATATTAGTACCATGAAAAAAAATCTTGTTCAACATACTAAATACTATACACTCAAAAACAATCGTTTGCCACTTACTCTCATAACCATTCACAAGAAAAGCAAGAACAAGGATATATTCAGAAAAGATAAAAATATGATAATACAGTACTGTATGTGATTAATGATAAAGTAAACTAGTGAAAATTTAAATTTTAAAAGCAAGACAATCTTGAAGTCTCTGATGTCTCCTCTTCACATCAAGAGGACACTTTGTCCTACCTCATCTACTTGTGCTTGTGTCTGTTGCAGTCTTTTGGATGCTGCTATCTGCTGTGGTCCACGTGGTCCTCCGACAATCTCTCCATTTTCCCCCGTGGCAGGGGCTTCCCCAGGAGCACCCCCAGGCGCTGCTGCTGCACCACCCTCGGTCGACCTAACAAGACACAAAAATTAGTTACTATCACAGGGTCTTGTGCCACATCATATTTGTCAAATAACAAAAAGCACAAATTTAGAGGTAATTTGTATTTTTCCTAACTGTACAAACCCATAGTTCTTTACCATAGAAAATAACAGTGCAAGCTGTTATCTTCTATTGTAAAGAATGACAGGTTTGTTTAGTGTAGGAACGAACAAATACATATTTCCTTAAAATGGGTATAGCTAGAGGTAACTTAACAGGGCTCCATTACAAAGGTTAAATATAGAAATAAGATATTAAAACAAGCAAAGAATAACTTGGGAGAATTTGAGTAAGAGTTGTATCATACCAGCTAATATTGTCATATTATACTGCTATCCAAAGTATGAGAAAAAGTAAATAGAAAAGGGCATATCACCTGAAGTTTAGAAACTAACCTGAACACAATGGATTGTACTTCTGTTTGTAAATGCTTGAAAATTTTTCAAAATGAACTGTTTCAGCAATACAGACCATATGCCTACAACATAAGTGTACCATTATTTCCAACCAAACAGTGGGACACACCTTCCTTCCCTCTGTCTCTGTAGGTTAGGTTGCGTCCAAAGGTCCACACACTATTATACATACACATATTGGCGTAATGCCCACCTTTTCTAAGCCAAGCAATCCTCAATCCCTGGGGAAACCATGCAGGTTACTTGCCCAACTGGATTACTTTACAGACAACGTGAAACAATGTCACAAATTTTCAAAGCAATTTGTAAATTTCCTTACTATGGAAATCAAATTACTTTAATACAGTATAAGAAATTTCTAAATAAATCTTAATTTCTAGATACCCAATAATAGTCACACAACTTTATATTAAAACCAAAGGTTTGAATCGTTAAGTGAAAACTCAAATCAATAGTCAAAACAAGATGTCTGCACATCTGCCAACAGAATGTAAACAATGGTATGACATTGGCAACTCACTTTCTATGTGACGATGACATTTGGGAAGATGGGTGGGTATTATGTGACTACTGGATAATATCACAAATTTTCAATGTACAATGATTTGTACATACCATTACCCTTTATTAGGAGTATGACTTCAATGAGGCTGGAACTGCCGTTTAAACTTAATGAGGTAAACATATAAAACTGTCAGGTGGCACGCAGGTGGAATAACCCCTCACTTTGACCTTTAACCTAGGATACGGGTAGTTAGGGTGGGCAGTGTAACTTATGGACTCATGTTTGTATAGTTAGGAAAATAACAGGAGGGGGTAGGTCCCATATAACCAAACTGCCTGGTTACTATCCCAGGAGTAGAGTAAGAGGTGGGGGAAGGTCAGATACCTCTCATTTGTGATGGAGCATGAATCAAAAGAGGCAGAGTTCTTGGATATCTTCTTTGCCCTATTGGTGTGAAAAGTCTCTTTCGTGGTCTGCAAGGGGACCCCCAGTTCCCTCAGTATCACCATCTTGTCTTCACCAGAACAAAGAGCAATTCATCCCGAAACCCATTTGTAAAGAAGAGATGATGAAGGACTCGAACTTCGAAGTTGGGTATGGCTAAAATCTGGATCTTGAACACAAACTTCGCATCAAAGAGGAGGAGGACCTTCCTCCCTTAGAGAATGGCTTATTACATACAAAATGTCAATCAGTACATCTTTTCTCAATGCCAAGGCTAATGTTCATGAGCAGACTTTGAGTAAGGTCCTAACTGATGCCTGTTCTAGGGACATGAAGCGAGTGACATCCCAAACGTGGCTCAAGTTTCTGGAAAAAAAAAAATATTTAGAGCTCCTCCTGAGCCTAGGATGATTCCTCAAAGGGGAAATGTCTGAAATCTTTGGTCACAAAGCTGGCTAAAACCCGAGAAGAGCTCTCTCAAAAGAGGAAGGAGAGGAGACCCACAAACCATTGCAGAGAGGCCCAGACTGGATTTGCAGCAAATCTGGAGACAACTGAAGTGTGGCATTTGGAAGCTGCCACGGTATCCTATGACTGATACTGATATCAATAAACTCTTGACAATCGGTCAACTAGGTAGACTGGCAGAAAGGCCAAGGCATCCAGAAGAAACTGATATCTTGGAGAGAGTCCTGAGTGCTGCTGACATTCCTGGAACTAGAGAAGAGTCTACTGCCAGCTGTTCTGAAACTGGAGAGCAATATACTGTAAGTTCCGGATAAACCGGGATGTGAACGGATCCCTACTGTATAGGGTGTGGTAAAGGCACCACCTATACTTTTTCCTGCATTATGGGTTTGTTTTAAACACAATTGAAAGTTCACAACATGGTAGAGAAGAGTGAGCAAAGGAACTGCAACTTTGGTTAGGGAGTGGAGTGAGTAAAAGCCTAGTCTTGCTGTAAATCTAAGATCAGAACTTTCATCTGTGCACCTACTGTATGCCTTTTTTGGTGCATTCAAGAATAGATTTCAAGGAGAAAAAGAAAGAACAACTCTACCATGGAATAACTGCTGCCAAGCTACCAAGAAGGTACTCTTTACTTCCTTAAATGGGAGCAGGAAAAAATTATGTAGATTATCAAAGCAGTCGATTCACATGAGACGTACCGCTCACAGGACAAGAGGTAAATATGAGTTAAAGGGTGCCACTCAACTCACCTCTGACTGGAAGATCATTTCATTTTTGGCTAGGAAAATTTCTTTAATTTATGTTTCAAATATTTTTGACAAGAATATATTTCATAACTAACACCTCCCCCTATATTTACATAAGCAAATCTTGTCCCAACCCTTTTCTGAACAAAGTACTGTAGCATGTACTGTATTTCTTTAATTTTCCTTTAGAAGTTTAAGGAAAAGATATATATTAGTTTCTCCTAAACAATTCTCCCTAACATCTCATAGGTAAACTTTTGCAGCACATTTTTCCGGGTTATATTCATTGTATTTCATTGTTTGCTCATTCATATATTAATAATTTTTTATAAAATTAAGTTCAAGATGCAAAAAGTGTCAAGAGACAGTAACTGTATATGAATACAGCTTAAAATTTGTCAGAAAGTATGCTTAAGAAAGTATGCTTACGAAAATATATTATGCTAGCTACATTTTGCTGTGAGGGCATTTGATACATGTAACATATATATTTCTGGACTTGAAGGAAAGGGCTCCTTACTGCTCAGTAATTAACCCTCAAATATGATGACTATGTCCTTATGATCCCTAGTGGTGAGGTACAATTACTGCTAAAAGCCCAAACTAATCAATAATAAAATTAATCAGACTATTTCTAAAAATAAACATCGACAGCCAATTTCTCGAGACATGAAATTTTCGGATAAATATAGAGTAATTGTTTACAAGAGCACACTCTCCATTTACTCCAAAATTATGCATTCCTGCAGCTCTCCTCTTTTTGTACAGTAATTAGGAGGTTCTTTAAATGCTGGGAAAGCAAAAAATTGCAAGATATGTTGTGCAATGGGGGGAGGGGGAGGGGTTGGTTGAGGAGGTACTAAACGACCTGGAACCGACTTCATCAGCAGAGTCAATCAAAGAGAAATTCTGACGTCAGCGGACATTTGGTATATATTGAAAATATATACTAAATTAAAAATGGATGAATCACTCAAAAGCGTCACTATTTGGGAATTGTATATTTGGTACATACTTAACAACAAATATTTTTTTAAAGAAACTTTTTATAAGAATGACTATTTTTGCAGCGTATGTCTGTATTCATTGGTGGGAAATTGGAAGGCATCCTTAGGCTTATGGCCAATAGATGCCGTTAGTGTAGCAAAACTTTGTCTGGGAAAACTAGTCATCCTCAAGAATAGTTCCTTTAAAAAAAAACACTTTAATAAGATTTTTACCAAATATGAACCACAATTCACAAATAGTGACACTTTTGAGTAATTGATCCATTTTTAATTTAGTATATATTTTCAATATACTGTATACCAAATGTACGCTGACGTCAAGAACTTCTCTTTGGTTGACCATGTTGGTTCCATGTTGTTTAGTACCTCCTCAACCAACCCCTACCCCCCCCCATTACGCAACATATCTTGCTACTTTTTGCTTTCCCAGCATTTAAAGAACCCCCAAATTACTGTACAAAAAGAGGAGACCTGCAGGAATGCACAATTTTGGAGTAAATGGAGAGCGTGCTCTTGTAAACAAATACCAAATATTGAAACTACTTTTTTGTTTATTGACCAATAATTACCGTTCGTATATGACGAAATCAGAAATTTTATTCTCTAAAAATTGATATTAAGGTTTTGGAAAATTATAAAAACGTATACATGAAAAATGTCAATATTTACTATTATTGCTGTTTGAAAGAAAGAATAGTTTATTTCCTTTCCTCACTGGGCTATTTTTTCCTGTTGGAGCCCTTGGGCTTATAGCATCCTGCTTTCCCACCTATGATTATAGCTTAACTATCAATAATAATAACTTCCCATGCATTAGCGAAATCCCAAAGCTTTCATGTATACAGTACAGAATGTCATATTCAATGGCTAACAGAATTCAGTCATTCCAAATTCTTCATAACGGCTTACTAGAAATATGTCATTTTAATCTAACTTTCTTAAAAGCAAAAATACTTGTCCTTATATTAATCTAAGAAGGTCTCAAAGATTAAAGAAGCCTGTAAATGGCTGACTAGAATTGCAGAGTAAAAGTAATTTCTGAAGGGCTTCCCCTACTAAAGCATGATGAATCAGGACAAGATGAAAATCAATAATCTTTGACCAAACTGTACTCCCACACAGCCATTCACAAGTGCTGTTAATTATTCTTAATACCACACATTCTATCTTCTCCAGTTCATTACCTTAAAAATATCCTAATTAACGATCTTAAAAATATCCGGAGTCAACATCAATTTTCCTCCAGAATATACAATATTCTCTAGTATATCATTTTAATAATGAATCAATCAAATGCACTTAAAACACTGATATACAGTATAAAAAAGAAAGTCGAGTCAATATATAAAAAAAAGTTAGGGTTATTGTCTATCTCCTTTAGTAATGAGACCGTAGAGTCAAACCTAATCAAAGGGTTTTGGGTTTATTCCACAAATTTGAAAATGAAGGACGAGATCTGCCTTCACCCCTTGGAATGTGACACTAATAGACCATGCTACTCTCCCATTCTTTTGTTCAAAACTAAAGCTAAAAAACAATGTTTTAAGTGAAAGGTCCTTATGTGAGGCTCGCATCAATTGTTCACATAGTGCCTTCCTGGGTGGTATAAGGACCCTGGTCACATTCTCAGCCGAGGATTGGAACTCCCGAGGGGGACAAGATTTTTTAAAACTTTGAGTCAAGGCCAATAATTCCCGAGAAGATGAGAGGTATACTCTTCTTAGTCGGAAACTTGGCTCAAGGCTGAGATATGGCTTTTAACCATTAACACATTGTCGTCTGACCATGAGTGCATTTTCAGTGCCAATTGGCAAAGGTTTCGTGAGACCGAGCTCCTGCTTATTGACACAAGCCACTACAGTAGTAGCAGTGTCGCCACTCATCAACACAACAGAGATCCTTTACTATGTCTTAAAGTGGTTCAAGGCCAGGTACGTTACCTTTAATTCCAACATGTTTATATGAGACCTTTTGTCTACTTACAATGTCCATAGACCTGTAGTGCTCCCCACCCTTCTCTTGACGCATATGAAAAAGGATAAGCTCAGGGCGAAGAACCTGTAAGGAAGAGCCCGCTTACAGGTTTTTCTCCTGCAGCCACAAAAACAGGTCCTCTCTAAATTCCTGTGTGAGCCACATAAGTACATACAGATCGGACTTGTCTCCAACTCGTCTTTAGAGTCCACAGCATGAAACAAAGATGTAACCTCCCCTGTGGGGTCAGCCATTCTAATGAAGACAGATGTCCAGCAGTCTTTGCCAGTGCTTGGCTATGAGGGATTCTGGTGTCAGGAAGGGTGTTGCAACCTTCTTCAGCCTCTGTGGTTTGTCCTGTGATGGGCATACTTTACCTTGGATACAGACTTCTGAAAATTATCTTTATCTCAAAATCATGACAAAACATGAGGTGGTCATCCCTGTGGAGCAGAATCTGGCATTCTGACTCCACCAACAACAGTCAATTGTCGAAATATCACACCAAGTCTTATTCCCATCAGTGTACCCAGGCTGAAACCAGTGTGCGTACACAAATGAACACTTAAGGGGATGTGTTTAGTCCAAAACTGAGACCTTAACACTAAAATCACCCCACTCCCAGGATGAACTGAAGGTATTTCCTCCAGATCTGGTGAATTGGAATTTGGAAATTAGCATCCTTTCAGTCTATGGTGAGTAATAAGTAGTTCCATTTTATTGCCTGGAAAACCATGTTGGGTCTCCATCTTGAACTTCATTTGCAGAACAAAATCGTTCAGATGGGACAAGACTATGACTGATCTCCAACCTCCCGACAGCTTTTTTTTTTTTTTTACAAAAAAGAAGTTGCTGTAAACCTGGAGATGAGTCGTCAACCTCCTCAACCGTTTTCTTGTCCATCATCATCATGACTTCTTCCCGAAGAGTAGGTATTTGACATATCCCCTGGAATGAATAGCTCATTTGGCCGAAAGTGAAAGGAGGGTGAAAGTTGGTGAATGGAAGGCGGTATCTGACGTGAAGGACCTCTACCGTCCAAGGTTCTGTCCTGTGGAACTGGTCACCTAGTCAACAGACTCGACAGGCATCACCTCACAGGTGGTGGTATGGGAGGATTGCGACCTCTAACGTGATCCTTCTGCCATGAGGTTGTCTGTGGTGAAAGGACTAACTCTGCTCAGTCGATCTCCAGTTTGGAGGAGGGTCGTCAAGTGTCTTACTCTCAGACAGCTACCTAGAAAGCAAGGTCTTTCATTTCACAGGTATTGTAGGAGGCAGCTTGAAAATAGCAGTTCTCCCGAAAATGAAAGGGACTCGCCTTCTACCACTTTTCTACTACTGCCTCCACTTCGTCAGATGGAAAGAGGGAGGTACTCTGCGTCAGTGGAGTATTTCGCAGGGACAGTGTACACTAGAGTCCTTCAAGGCTAGATGTCTGATGAACTTTTTGACCACTGCATCCTGTTATTTTAGTACCCAGTTGCTCCAGTTGTAAGCACCCATGTACTATACCAAAAACTTTACCATCTTCGCCCCGAAAGACGAACTCCTCATTATTGTTTGTGTATCTCAGGATCTGCAAGATTCTCAGACACTGCACTGTACTGCAAAATTTTCAACCGTACCAAACCAGTGGTCGATCCCAGAGGAAGCATACAAAGCTAACATTATTGTTGACTTCATGTTCATGACCTCCAAGGTCGAGAAAACTAATGATGGTTGCTGCGCAAGCCATTTTGTGGACATCCCTGTTATGAGGTTTCTTCCCTCGTGGTCCAAGGAAAGAGGGGATGGTCATCCATCCCCTCTTTCCTTGGACCACTCACTTGTAGATGTCCCCAGGGCTGAGGCTTGTTACCTCGGGGTTTAAGGAAAGAGGGGAAGGATGAGGTCACTTGTACATGTCCCCGGGGCTGAGGCTTGTTACCTCGGGGTCTAGGGAAAGAGGGGAAGAATGAGCTCCCTCTGTCAGGTAAATTTCATGCTCGAAAAGCAGGTGGAATTATCTTGAAAGGAGTTAGCCACTCACAGGGAGTTCTTGGAGAGAATCTTTGGTAGCAGAGACTTGCGCCTCCAATTTCTGAATAGTCTTCTGTTTATTGTGACCAAGGCAGTTTGAGGTGTTATTTCGATCTACATGTATGTTGTTTCATGAAGAAGGAGTCAATTGACGGCTGCCTTCCAGAGAAGGGTAGCTTTTGGAGCTTCACCCAATTTATTAAATTTCCTGAAGAGTCCCAATACTTTCAAGAAAGAAGTCCTAATACTTTCAAGAAAGATTCCTCCTCAGGTTCAGAAGACTCCAAGGGCCAAACCTTGACCGGCCCCAGCAAGTTGAGGGCATAGAAAGACTGGTTCAGGGGAAGCAAGCTTTGCCTTCTTTGGTGGAGTTGCCTGAATGTGAAGCTCCAAGGAGTCTCTTACAGCCGACGCCCATCTATTCTTCAGCCTGTAAGAGAAGTCTTTTTATTTCCTTTGGAAATGGGAGAGAACGAGAAGGGGAAAATGATGTTGGGAAAGAGAGGGCTCCATCTCATCTGTGGACTCTGGGTCCAGACAAGGTTGCCGGAACTCTCGCTCGGGTTTTCACATTTTCTTGGACCGGTAAACTATTTTGATAAGGGAGAGTCTGTAGTCACCCCTAAACTTAGAAAACCCAAACCTAAAGTCTGTAGGGAGTGAAACTCGCTCTTTGATGTTCAGAGGAAAGACAAGCAGCTCTGATGGGCACTTAAGTTTGTCTGCACACCTATGATCAGGTAAAATGAGCTGGCCAGTCACCCAACAGGGCCATTCACTTGTAGAGAACGTAAAGAGGCGTGTCCTCAAGATGCCTTTTCTTCCTAATTTATGCTGTCATTTACTGAGGCGTTTGCTCCTGAAGGGAAGGCAAAACTGATTGTTTAATCAAACATCTCGCGCAAGCATGGATGACGCATATCTTGGTGGTCAATTCCTTGCGCTGTATGTTCCTGTCTTACAACTGGGACCTTGTACGCCTCTGATTCGAGTGCTTTGTGATGGCGCACTTCGGTAGGTTAAAGACACGTTAATGGTGAGCTTTACCATTGCTTGCTGCTGGGAAACTCGTTATCGAGGTCCTCGGAACCGATGTTCAAGAGATTACAGGGACGCTCTTTGTTGGTCTAGGCACCAAATATGTACTTTCAACCCTAAAATCTGCTTACAGCGCTCCCAGAGGAGCAAGCAGAGAACTACGACTATCATGGGAGTCAACGCTCAAAGGGGCTTCTCATCCGACAATTGGAAAGCTTTGGTCGGGATTTCCAAAACTGAAGACTGGAGCCCTTTCTCAAGAAGCCCTCTTTCTTCACAGGAAGCAAGGATGTCTATCGCCTTGGAAAATTCTTTCATATAAGTGGAAGGTTGTCGATCTGACAACCCTGGGCACATCCACAATACTGCTAAGTTGTTTCACACTCGTACTGAAATGAGAAAAAGATTAGTGAAAATCTTCAGGACAGTCGGGGAGCGTCGAGAACATGTCTGTGCTCCATAATAACCAAAATTAGAATCGGGCTCTGTACGCTGACAGACCCATATCACCAGTGGCTATTTTGTGGTGGCTGCCAGCATCTCAATAATTCTTCAATGGCTATTGCCAGCTTTCGCCAGAATCTTACCACTACTAAATGACTAAATTTTGTATTTACGTAGGAACAAATAAATTTTGTGCACCATAAACTTGAATGTACAATACTGTACATTGCATTATTCAATTAAAACTACTGTATTCTTTTAACTCAAAAAGATTAATTACAAAAGTATCTTAGTTGACAAATATAAATCAATATGAAGGTGTAATCATTACACAATCAGCAATGCATTTACAATTAAATAACATTTTGTATACGAACCTTGAATTATATGATACATGCAAGAGATAGAGGAGAACAGAAGTTCAAATACAAACCTGTACTTTTTATGTCTTAAAAGTATTATTATTACTATGACAAAGATAAAAATAATGAGATACCAATATATAAAGCTACAGCATAAGATCAAAATCTTTAATTGCAGTATGAGAGAGCTGTAGTAAAATACAAAACCGCACAGTACACAAATTTTGATCAACGCCCCCTTAAACACATGCTCAAAATTTTCTTTCCTTACATGCTATGTTTGCACTCTTGAGTAAGTAGAGTTCATGTCCACTTCATAATATAAAATATTCTTCTTAACAATCAAGTATAATAACATGCGTTTAGCAGACATTTCCAAAAGTGTAGATATAAGGAGTGCAAATTTTCATTGTCAAACAATAGTTCCTATCAAGGAATTTCAGTTTTGAAGAATTCCACTTTGATGTCCAACATGACTGATAGACATAAAAAATTGACAATCAACTTCAAATTGTCTGAAACCAATTGACGTATCCAAATCACAAGTGTAGGGTAGCAGCTAAATTGTCTCATATAAGCTGCGGTACCTTATTTATGAACTAAAGTTACTTCATCATGAGCCATTCAAGGAAAAGATGCTTATTTTAGAACTTGTACATAAATTTTCAAGGATTAATTCTTGCAGCCTTATGCCTGAGTATTGAGGCCTGCAATGCTCTGCATTGGACAGAAAATGCTAGTTATGGTAAAATCAAAATCCACAATCGGCTGTTACAGTTGTGGTTATTTCAATAGTACTGTTCCTCCTATTTCTGGATCGAGGATTTTTGTCAAAAACAAATCCAAGATGAACATATTTATGGCATAGGCAAGAAGGCTTCAATTCTATTCTGAGAGAGGGTCGAGCACACTCACTCCTCACCACCTTCGCCTTCTGGTTTGGCCTCTCCCTCTCCGCCTTCTGCTTTCTCATCTTTTTTTTCTTCTTCCCCTTCCTTAACTTCAGCTTTTTCTTCACTTGCTGCTTCAGCATTTTCAGCAGGTTGAGTTTTTGGCTCTGCATTTTCATTTGCCTCAGTTTTCCCACTTTCAGACATGGTGGATAATATTTGCAGTTCTATGGGATAGAAACATACATATGAAGATAAACAAGCTCTCGATCATAAACTGCAGATAATCCTTCTAAAGTCATCACACTAAATAGAATAGAAAAGCAGAATTGGATTTACCGAAAGTTCAAATTAGTGGCTTATATTATTTTCATGGAAGTGAACATACATTCTCATGCTAAGAGAAGAACCTTGAACTTGCCAAACCAAAACATATGTTGTACTGCATTGCATCAATAAGAAAAGCCAAGTAAAAAGGCCACCTAACACCCACAGAACAAATTATATTTTACGAAGAGAATCAGGTTTCATAAGAAAAAAAAAGAATAAATGCTCTGCAAGACAACCAAACCTCTACAGCAGACCATAACAAATTATTAATCTCTCAAGAAAAAGGGTGGGCTCTATTCGACCAAAACCTTTCCACATATTTCATTGACCATCACATTTTCAAGAGAAAACTCTAGAAATTAAATATACATCTTCCATATTGATTTAGAACAAAATACAAACAATTAAGTAACAAAAAGACTACAGCGTACTACATACGACAAGGTATGCAGTAGTCGATAAAACACCATCCTAACAAAATCTAAAAATCAACCTTGTTGTTTCTTCAAACAAAACTATATAATATAATGCATAAACTATATGGTATATAATTGAAGACTGAAAAAATTATATAATTGGAAAAAATTTGAAAGGTTCAGTAAAGCAATTGATTACGACCATGGGATTTTCTCCACCAAATTCGATGTGTTACAGCCTTATACAAAAATTAAGATCCATACAATACTTTTACATAATGTACATTAGTACTTTCTCGATATGTACTGTTCATTCCATTAAACTATATGAACAAATAATCCCAAAAAATTTCTCAAATTATATTCTACATAAATCAATATCTTCACTAATATTTTTTCAAATTTTGGATATTTTCAATTAAATGGTGATCTAATGTTTCCACTTTGATCATCTGCTAAACAATTATTTTTCAAATACAGCACAGTAAAATACTGATATACAATTAAATTCTTAAAATTCAAGCAACCTCATTAACTAGAGCTCTAAAATAAGTATAAGAATATCCCACGGTATACTGTAAAAGTGAAAATACTTATACAAAGCCTACGAAAAAGATACAGTATTTCTATCAATCGTATGAAATTACAAGTCGTGGCAAACAACTATTTTCATATCTAATAAAGCATGAATACAAAAATATTTGGTAAAATGAACCCGATTGGAAAATGCCTAGCCCAGTACAAAATTGCCAAAAAGGTAAGCCATTACACTAACCATAAACTATTTCTTTACTTTAAAAAAAAAATAAGTCTGCTTTAACTAAAAATGTACAAGGAGATACCATATGAAAGTACAGTACTGTAGATAAACATGGCCACCAAGTTGATAATTAACAAAATACTCGACTATCATCACTACTTAACCTACTATAACCCAATAGAAATATGCCACACCCATATAGCACATGTCACAATCCAGCCACTTTTTTCCATAAAATCTACTAAAATACACTAAAGATAATTGCTTTGTTTGGCATTATACATTTCAATCAGTTTAGGCTTTAACCTGCAAATTGCACCTTCCACGCCAGCAAAGATATAAGCTCAGAAACAATGACCTACATCTATTACCAAAATTTCCTAAATTTACCAACTGCCTAAACAATTTTACTAACAAGATTAATACTTCAGGGCAGAAAAGATTGCCCAACTCAACAAGAATATTAAATCTCGAACAACTCCAACCAAATAGCAAGACTTATAACCACGGACAAAGCAGCTGACCAAACAGATAGTGTGCAATGGGCTTGATCAAGCTTAAATGGAAATAATTGATTTTTATCGTAGGTTGGCCTTGCATAAAACCTAACCTAACCTGGCCATCAATATAACCTCTATTAGGTTGCAGAGATTCTAACTGAAACATACTATGCCCAGTGGAATAAATTGCAATTGAAACTAACATTATCTTCAGAGAAATGACTCATTCGAAAACCTGACTCAGTATTGGGTATATAAATTCATGCCACACCCACTTAAGTCACAAATGACTTAGCCTGGAACACGACTTCCACCCACTATGGGGATCGAAATAGTACACATCACGCCCTCAAGCCACACAGTCAAACGAGTTTAATTCCCTCAAATTAAAGTGAACATAGAAAACACATTAACAGCCTAGAACTGATAATGGGCATAACTTCGATGTAATAAGCGAAACCTCAGGAATGACATTCCATGCCCCCACCATTGGCATATCTGGCGAACCCGAATATTTAATACTGTATCTTAATAAGAAAACGGTAACACTATAGCATATTCTCGCACAAGAATGGTAGCTTACATGTTTTCTGCCTCCTGGGTTGTGAGGAAAGAGAAGGAATGTGGAATAACTTCACTTCGAGAGAAAGAGAGAGAGAGAGACAGACAGAACTTTGACAGTTGTTTCTTTCGGCTCCAGACACAGTCGATCGATGCAAGACACCCACACCTATGGAGACCTTATTTCACGGCTTAGATATTTTCTGAACCCACTTTTTCTCACGCACGGGCTTCTTACGATATTTAACCACCTTATTCACCCTCTGGTTAGCACTAGAGTACTTACATTTCCCCTGAAAGTTGCCAAATTAAACGATACACAAACGAAAATGGCCAGCCAGCTGCTGATGTGGTTGCAGTATTGCCAGATACCGAGAATTGAGACTCCTAAAGGCTCGTGACTTTGCAGCAGAAGCAAAAGATGGGGGGGGGGTGGAAGGGGGAGGAAAAGAAAAGTGAGACAAGGGGGGAAAAGACCCCTCTTTAAAAATCATCTTCACATTTGCTCTCGGAATTTTAACATTCTACTGTTGTTTTAAAGGACATAATAATGTTACTGGATTTTAACTCATTAAATGAAAACATATTGTTGTTGAATTTTAAGTCATTAAATGACATCATAATGTTGCCGGATTTTAAATCATCATGATTGTGCTAAGATATTAAATATTTTGTACCGATATTATTATTATTATTATTATTATTATTATTATTATTATTATTATTATTATTATTATTATTATTCACTTCCAAAGCACACTAAGTCTTGGGAATAGAAAATTCATGCGTGAATGATTTTTTGTTTAAATTGACCTAAATTTAGTATCATATAAAATAAGCGTATGAAAAAGATAATTTGCAGTTGATAAACACTTAAAACTGTTTCGCTTGTGATATCAACGACCACAGAAGGATTGAAGATTGTAGATTTTGAGAAAGTCGTCATTACAATTACTGAGTGGTGACTTTGTATGGGGGGGGGGGGTGAAGAAGAGGCTACAATTCATTCCATGATTAAAACCCCCATTAGTCGGGAATTTGAAGGAGCCTACAAACAACAGTCAAATTTCCTACACATCCAATAGAAAAAAAAATCATACGTTGTCATCGAATACATATTGACTCATTAATTCTGTCTAGCTAGCTATTGGTGAGTCTATAGGTCTAAATTTAAGATTCATTTTTATTCATATTGCCTATGTGCAAATCACTGCAAGTTAAAATATAGCAATTAGGAGTTACAAAAAAAAAAATATTTCTTCTTGGTCGGTTCCTTTTTATGCCAAATAAAGTTCTAGCTTCATTGTCATTACAGCGTTTATTATGCTTAACACATTTAAAGTGCAAATCGAGACGTACGTGGAAAAGAAGTTATGTGACACACATAACTAAAAGACCAAGGCTATCTTAGAATATAATCTTGTTTCTGCAGGCGTATACGCATATGTGTTTACGATCTAAAGGCCTATAGGCTATTCATCGACCAGTTGCAGTATGGAGTAAAGAATAAGAGTTTAGCCGGCATAGTGTAAGAAAAGAAGTGGGAATGGAATATAGTAGGCTAAAAAGTGGGTGTGGTCAGGGTGCGAAAATGGACCCTGCAAAGACCTTTAAACATTGCATCCAGTGCACCACTGAC